>NC_138224.1:14057660-14317660 GCF_964197995.2 Scardinius erythrophthalmus | reverse complement strand
CCATTTCAAGGCTTCCCAATGATAAAGTATTTGAAGCCCCCCATAAACTATATTAATATTAAAATTCCAGTTTTTATTAAAATTAAAGTATTTACACTCAATTTAGTTGATATTTCTGGTTATTTGTGATGAATATTTTTTTTTTACCTACTAATAGCATTTTTTTCTCAGCAATTTCTGCCTAATAAAATATTTAAGAACTTGACATAACTGGGAAAAAAATGTATATTCATTATAAAAAGAAAATCCTGGTTTATAAATAAAAATGAGGGAGCAAATTAAACTGAGAAATATTATGTCAGCTTATATTTTGTTTTTGTTTTTTTGTTATTTTAGCTTATTTTGTCTCGTTTTAAATCACGTTGAGGCCCCCTTGGAAGTTAGGAACCCATTGCTTTAAATAATAATAATTCACTTCATTCACAATCAATTTTGTGTTTTTGTTACGGTGTGTAATTCTTTGTGTGGTCAGTAGAGGGGGCGCTTGTTCTGTGGCTGTTGACAAACCAAACCGATCAATAGATTTTTTTTTCTCTCTTTCCTGCCCCTGCCTTATAGATCAGGGGACAGGATCCAAAAAGTCTGAGAAGCCAATCAACATAATTTTTTATTTTGCAAATCATGATTTTAAAATGGACTGACCATGTCTAAACAATTAGGACACCCCCTTTTTGCTTAAAAGTGAAAAGAATCATGCAGGCTATTAATAGATCCGTGGAGGCCAGCAAGAAAGTACAGTTGAGTTTGTGGCTTTGAGGCTTCTGTTGAGAATGAATAATGGTTCTCTCTGTTAGTTTTGGGTGGTCATCAACAGACTGACTGTAAATGATATTTTTGAAAAGTCGTGGCCGTGATTTTTCCAGATACAGATCTTTTCCCCTTATGGTTTGGAGGGTTTCTACCTGTGGGTGTAGAGATTTGAGGTTGTGACGAGAGGAATTGTCAGGTCCAGAGATCAGGAAAAATAAAATGCAATACTTAAGCCTTTGTTTCACTACTTTTGTATCCGTCTGCCATTTAACAATTTAATCCGCATATAATCTCATTATGCTCGTTTTTTTGTTGCCAAATTTAAAAGGAAGTTCACTGAAAAGTAAAGTTTTTTGTATTGTGATATACAGAAATTATTCTACCTTTATCAGGTTTATTGGCTAATTTTTTTTTACTTTCAGCTGTTTGCAATGAACAACTCAAACAAAAGTAATTGAAATAGCTCAACACAACAAATGTTTCAAGTGGTTTCCCCGAATTCAACTGAAAATGCAACTTTTAATGACTCCTGCACTCAAAATTATTCAACCCCTTCATGGCAGGCATCTTTAGTACTTAGTAGAACACCCTTTTGCTGTTATGACCTGCTGCAAACGAGATGTATAACCAGAAACCAGCTTCTGGCAGCGTTTCTGAGGTATCTTAGCCTATTCCACATGGGCAATGGCCTCCAGTTCAGTAATATTCTTTGGTTTGTGTGCTTTAACCGCTTCCTTCAAATACCACCAGAGATTTTCTATGGGGTTCAAGTCAGGTGACTGTGATGGCACAGTAGAATCTTCCTGGACTTCTTCTGCAACCAGGCCTTGGTGGAATTTGAGGTATACTTGGGATCATTGTCCTGTTGGAAGGTCCAATGGCACCCAAGCTTCAACTTCCTCACTGATGGCATGACGTTTCCTGATACTTCAATGAATCCATCTTGCCTTCCACACGCTGCAGGTTTCCAGTACCAGAGGATGCAAAGCAGCCCCAGAGCATCACCAAGCCCCGCCATGCTTAACTGTAGACAGTGTTCTTTTCAGCATATGCTTCATTCTTCCTCCAGACATACCGCTGATCCATAGGGCCGAAAAATTCCAGTTTTGTTTCATCGTTCCACAGAACAGAATCTCAAAACTTCTGTGGCTTATTTATTTGGTTTTGAGCAAATTGGAGCCGACTTTTTCTGTGCTTTTGGTCAGTGGTGTAGTACGTCTTGGAGTTCTGGCATGGTTTTTCTGAACCTGCCTTCTCAGAAATCTGGTTGCAGCCATTGATCGCTTCCTTTTTCTGCCCTTTCCAGGTAGTGTAACCACTGTTCCTTTAATGTTGAACTTGCGAACTATACTTCCAACGGTGTCTCTAGGAACATTGAGTCCCTTCGTTATCTTTTTGTATCCTTGTTTGTGAAGGGCGATGATATCTTGTCTTAACTTTTTGGACCATTCTTTTGACCATTTATCTAACATGCAGTCAAATGTGACACTCAACAAACCTAGCCAGTTCAGATATTACATGTGTTCTAGCTCAAGCACACCTGGTGCAACTAATGAAGCCGTTGATTAGTTGCATCAAGTGTGCTTGAGACAACACTTGTCTTGCAGATTTGTGCTGTTGTGAGGGATTCTATTCAGGGGGTTGAATAATTTTGAGACTGCAGAAGTTGAATTTGGGGAAAACACTTTGCAACCTTTGTTGTGTTGAGATATTTCAATGACTTTTGTTTAATTTGTTCAATACAAACAGCAGAAAGTCTGTAAATTTTGCCAATAAACCTGATTTGCAATGGGGGTTGAATAATTTCAATTACAACTGTAAATCTAAGTAAAAATGGGTTATCAAAAATGTAAGGTGGGGATTTAGGTTGTTGATTGGATGGGGACAGATCTGAATGCCAGCATGCAGTCGATTGTAAGAAAGGGGCAGGGTTTACACAGATTAAATGATTGGTGAAGTCTTGCATACATCACTAGAGGCCAACTTTCAATCCCAGAAACTGGGGTGGACATTTTTGTTATTTTGTTGAGACAACAGATATTTGAGGTTGTTATTAGGGCCTTAAGGCGGTGCAACTTGTGCCGCATGAGGCCCCGTGGCGAATGGCCTTAGGGGGAAATGGATCCCAATTATACAGTAATCACATCATAGAGCATTATAATGTGTCTCCTGCAAGTCTGTCAATGAAAGCAATACTGCACCCAGCTGCTTCCCATGAGGAAGTGTTTTATGAGAACCATATTAGAGCAACACACATCCACTTCTATAATATTTCTGCAAGCGTTTAGCTGCCGTGCAAAGTGATCATTGATTTAGCACATATTTATCTGCTCAAGGACACCAGATACATTTGGAGTGGTGGAGGGGAACATTTTCGGCTGGCCCTGTAAGCCATTAAGCACAGTAGATGCTTTCAGTTGGCTTCTCTCTCTCATGATCAACGACTCTGTTTTAGGGTCTGGTAGCGGCAATACCCCATTTATGTATTAGCAGCGGGTCCACCCTTAACCCGAGGATATACGTCTGATACACAACCACCTGTAATTATATTCTTCATGCAAGACCAACTTCCTTCAGTGCATTTCCCAGGCCAGAAAAAACACGAGATGAACCACAGAATGGAAAGCCAGTGACCCAAAATACTCTGGCACTTCTGGAGATTCAAAGGGGAACTCGGGCCTTTTGTTGTTTCAGCTGGAACACTTGTCCCCACATCTTGTTTATGAAAAAAAAAACCTGGAACGATTGATGTCAAAGTCCTTTGAACGTTTGATTCAGATGAATGGGTGTCAGATGGCCTGGCTTATAATGGTCCGGATGATCTCATTCTTAAAAGGGGACATCAAGAAAGTTACATCATGTAATAATGTTTAGGCATCATCACAAACATTCGGCCTGCAGATCAGATTCAATCAGCATAACCTTCACATGGTGTTTTTCAGAGGAGCACCAGTGATGGCATAAAATCAGAACTCAAAAATGTATTCGTATGTCTTTGGATCCATTCTCTAATGCCACAATTTCATAGTTAATGTGCTGTTTCTTAGCATAGCGATAATATAATTTGAGGGTAATTTTTGCCTGTCCCAGTTCTTGACGATCCTTTACGGTATGGAATAATGGAAATGATACAGCAATGTCAAAATTGGTATTCATTAAGTGGTCTATTAAATTAACATTCAATGAATTGTAGCAAAAATCTTTTGTAACACTTTATTTTACAGTGTCCTTGCTGTTAGCAACATGTATTAACTGTAGTTATAACAGCAAATTAAGCATAATAACATGGAATTAACATTAAAGCCCTATTCCTATCTATCTATCTATCTGTCTGTCTGTCTGTCTGTCTGTCTATCTATCATTTTCTGAAAACAAAGGCTACTTTCACAGAGACTAATACAGTTCAGATGCTCGAATGTTTCTTTCAACTACAGTTTATAGACTTGAAAAGAAAATGAGCAAAAAATTACAAGCAGTATTAGAATATTCACGTCGTAAATTCAATATTTTGCTGTCTTTTATTTTGAAACCTCGTGCAGCCGGTAGGCGGAAGTAAAGGTCTATGTTTACTTGCGCGCGTATGTGTTGATGGCAGCCTCCAGACAGTGACAGCATGCAGAACATTAACCGCGCGCTGTGCGAAATTGAAATAGCCACAGGAAAACTTACAAACACCCATCTTACAACTTTGCAAACTGTGACGAAAGCTTTACGGGATGAGCAGCTCAGGTATCACAAAATCAACAGAAATGTGTGCGTTTAAGTTTGTGTTAGCAGAGAATGTTTGTTGCATACATTTCTACATGGAATATTGCTTATAATGATACACAAAACACCCTCTTAGTCTCTGTATCATCACCACAGCAATTTGCACATAAACCAGTTTCTAAGACATTGCTTAATTGTTTACTGAGTTTGTGCTGTTTTGTTTCAGGAATAGTGTTGACAGGAAGGCTCTTGGAAACCTCTATGCAGTGCTGTCAAGACTTTCTGTGGATGTTCATCATTTGACTGAGGAGATGGATTCACAGGAAGAAGAAGGATCTCTGTGCCATAAACTCACTGCAGAGTGTTTCAGAGCACACAGAAATGCCTGTGTGCAGTGCACTGAAAACCAGTGCTGTCTGAGGTAGTAAACAGTGGAGTCCAAAAAGTCTGATACTGCTAAAACATTAGGATCAATTTAGCATTTTTTAACTGTAATACTACATATTTCATTTCAAATTAAATCAGTGGCATAACAATTTGAGTAAAAAGCGAACATTTAACCACAATGTGATTTCTAGATAACAGTATAATAATAATATATTTTATTTATAGATGCCTTTCATGACACTCAGTTATATTATATTGTATTGTATTATATTATAAAGAAATAAAAATCAAATTTCTTAGTATTTTATGTCCCCAAATTAATGACAGCAGCATTTTTGTGTAAAATCAGTTTGTGTAATACCTGGGCTGCATCCAAAATCGCATACTTCCCTATATAAAAGAACTATGTCCGAATTCACTGTACTCATAAAAGAGCAGGCAAAAAGTACCTAGGTGACCTACTTCTTCTGACGAGATTCTGAAGTTTGCATATGATGGACATTTTACTATCCCGTGAGGCCACGAGAGAGGATTTATCAATGACAGTGAGACACATGAAAATGACAACATGGCAAATGTAGTATGTCCAGATTACATTCATACTACACAAATTCTTACTATATAGCATACTTTTTTTAGTGATCATGAAGTAATTACTAATTCAAAAATAAGTACCTACTCAAGAGAGTATGCGATTTCAGACCCAGGTTTTCCAGCATGATTTGAACATCTGACCATCTGACACTCTGTTTATAACATCATAATCGTTATTAGTATATGAATATGCCTGTGGGTTTATAGCTAGTAGAAAAACCTGTTTATCTTCACAGAGATCTAGGCTCCATCAAGCTGTCTTTTGAGATTTTGGCCAAACTCCTCAAGATTTCGTCAGGAGGTTCGAATGATATTTATGATGGTGGGTTTCAAGTGTTTCAGCTCCATCTAAAAGATCTTCTCAGTGAGATGGAGGGTAACTGGTAGAAAAATCAATGTACTCTCTCTCTCCTTTGGCAGCAATTCGATGTGGTATTCAGTTTCTTGGTAACATTGCTGTTGGAAACCAGCTCTGCAAAGATGACATCTGGGAGCTTGGTTTCCCGCACATCTTTTGGTGAGTTAATTTATGGTCGGATGGCCACTGATGCATTTCTTATGATGTCAGTTAAACATGTGTTCACTGTTCGTTTAGTGATATATGCCACTGCTCCACGTGCCACTTTTGTGTAATCGCTTCTTATCTCCTTCAAGGGACCTTTTGGAGCTCCCAGATGAGAAAGCTGTGTCATACACGTGTATGGTGATCCACACTTGTCTGGATGAACTCAAGACAGAGCAGCTAGTTAAAGACACTCAGCAGTTTAAATTGTCCCTGAAGATTATGGACTTGTGCAGGACGTTGCCTGATGTGGACTGGACGTAAGCTGGGTTTTGTTTTAAAATGTTTCCATTGAAACAAATTTGGAACAAGGTCATCTGTCATCTAGATCTATTTCATATCCTGTTTTGGTCATAATTACTCTTCTTACAGGGTCTTCATTGCTACACAACGCTTCCTCAAGTCGTCAGAGCTTATTAAGATGATGTACACTGAAATGACCAATGAAGCAAGGTAGAAACTCTGTTATTCAAAAAAATGATTGCATGAAAATGAGATGCTTATATCTAGGTCAATGCATCACAATACTGAGATTTAACTCTTGGATGATTTGAGTCAGTGTTTATTTATTTATTTACTTATTTAAACTCTTTGTTACAAATTCTAGTGAGCTGCTAGCCTGGGAAAACCCAGACAACTTCCGGCAAATTTAGATTTGCTCTACAAGTTGTCTGGCAAAGAGCTCATTCAAGCCCATTTCTAATCTGTCGAAATCGCGGCACCAATCAGAAACGTTGAGGCGGGCTTTACACGATGACGATCGCTCTGATTGGTTTTAGGTCTATCCAATTGCGCCCAGAAGCATTTGAGCGACGTCCGTTCGTGAAGCGCACCAACTTTTAAATGCATTATTATATTCAAATTGCAAACACATGAGAACAGTCTCCATGAAAGACCCACTGGCAGATGAACGTGCTACTACATTACTCTCTGAAACGGTAGGAAATTAAATTAGATTTAATAGAGGATTTTAACTGTGACAAGATGATTGACAGGGCAGTTTATGCACGCGGATGCACGCGACAGATCCGTCCGATAAAGATGACGAAGTAGTATGTCCCAAAGCTTGCCTACTTTTTTGCTACACATTCAAAACTAAATACCTTTTCTTCACAAAAAGAGTACATACTTTTATGCCGTAGTGTAACTTAGGATGCAGCATATGGCTTTACACGATGACGATTGCTCTGATTGGTTTTTGGTCTATCCAATTGCGCCCAGAGGCATTTGAGCGACGTCCGTTGGTGACGCCCCTTTGGAAATGAGTTATTAATGAAGCTTTGCCAGACCATAACTCAGTTTACTGAGAATGGTCTGGTTTTAACCAGGCTAGTGAGCTGCATAACTAGACAACATTTTAGTCAACAGGCTGTTCCATATAATAGGCAGACTTTTAAATGACACATTTTTAAATACCTAAAAGGTAACATCTCATCCTTCATGGATGAGGCAATCCCAGAATGCATTGCGATGAACTTAGCTATGCAAATAGCAACTATAACACATCAAAAGAAAAACATTACATAATTAAAAATACACTTTTTTTAACACACTTTTGTACTTTCGGTGTACAATTATCTATTAAAAATATTCAAATTAATTACAGGCTAATGAGGTTCCATTTTGGTTAGGATGCTGCCTTAAAAGGTAATTACTTAATACTTACCAAGACCAGCATTTTGACATTATTTTGTGTGTATTTGACTGTTTAGGCGCAATAAGCAGTGTAAAAGAACTAAATTTAGTTCTGAGAGGCGGCTTTATGTGCGCACACTTTGGGTGTAAACACAAAATCTGCAGGAAGTAAAATTATGCGTAATGTGCGCAATCCCACGCCGAAATTCAAGCCTTGTAGCACCAACAATATTAATCCAGAGCAAATGAAACGAGTGAGAGAGGGAAGGCGGGTTTGTGTGTTAACTCACTGTCGGAGAGATGAGAGAGAGAGAGAAAACGCAGCTGGTATCGTGTATCTGTTCTGTGAAAAAAAATTGTATTAGATATTTATGTATCGATATGTATCGAAAAACCTATATTTTTTGACAATACTACATTGCACTTAGTTTATTCATTTAGATGGCTTTTTAATAGACTAAACTTGAAAAATGTATATATTATATATAAAATTCAGCCCGCCAACGTGGCTAGTTGGAGTGACGCCACTGCTGAAATCCACCCGCATTTGGCGGGTGTTAATGTCAAGCCCTGATTATATGTGTTAATATTTTGTGTATGTAATTGAATGCTAACAGGCTCACGCTATTGGAGCTGATATTAGCACAGCTTAGTGTTGTTGAGGAGAAGAAGGACTGTTTACTGCCTCTGAGTGTAGCTGAGTTCCTGGCTTCCTGCTTCACTCATCACTGCAGAGCTGTTCTCACTCTGAGCTCTGAATCATCAGATGACCAGGTCGGTTTTTTCTGCTATGCCCATACTGCACCTCTTCATGTTAGTAATGTATGTAATACTAAAGAGTATTGGGATCATATCAGATCACGGTCAATATTATGCATGTTTTTATCAGTAGATATTGGATATTTATTGTCTTGAGATTGGATAGCTTATTGTGGGAGTCTTTTTTTCATTTCATATTGGTACTGATTATTGTTTTTAGCATGTTCAATTGTTTTAGTAGTATAGTATAGATCAGGCATTCTCAACCCTGGTCCTGGAGGGCCACTTTCCTGCAGAGTTTAGCTCCAACCCTAATCAAACACACCTGAACCAACTAATTAAGCTCTTCAGGATTATGAGATAACTACAGACAGGTGAGTTTGATCAAGGTTGGAGCTAAACTCTGCATGAAAGTGGCCCTCGAGGACCAGGGGCCTCGTTTATAAAACTTTGCGTAGGATTTGCGTCAGAAGTGGCGTACGGATGAAACATAGGACGTGCGTACGCACAGAAATATTCGGATTTATAAAACCGTGCGGACGCACATCCTACGCAGTTTTCCCTTAATAAATCACAATCAATTCTAAATATAGCGCAGCTTTTGCGGCTTTTTGTCACGCCCATAGTTGCCCATAAATAGTCCGTGAAACGCCCAAAAGTTAATATTAATCGACGATGAATATTAACTTTTGGGCGTTTCACGGACTATTTATGGGCAACTATGGGCGTGATCGATTGCGAAATCATGGCAAACACAGAGAGGAAAACCAAGAAACGTAACTTCACTCAATGTGAAGTAGAAATTATCGTTGGCGAGGTGGAAAAGAGAAGTAAAATGTTGTTTGGAGGGCACAGTGTGGGCATTACTAATGCCAAAAAGGCACTTGAGTGGCAAAAGGTTGCAGACGCCGATAATGCTGCAGCCTCACAACCTCGGACCGTGGCCGAAATAAAAAAGAAATGGTCGGACATCAAAGTCGTCGGACAAAAAAAAAAAGAGTCTAGCGCTCCATCGCCAGTGTGTGTCTGCCACGGGTGGAGGAAAGGGGATACGGGAGCGTTTTGTTACCATCCATTTGATTGCGTCTGACAAGCTACGAGGATGAATTGCATAACATGCCAATATTATTGCAGAACATATTTCACTTTTCTTTTTGCAAATATGTGTTAATTTGCATTTCTGCTGTAATTTTCGTTTGATTTTGTTTGTTTTAGACTGCAGATCGATCAAACGGGTGTTCGTGGCTGTTAATTGTAAGACTTGCTTTGTGAAGTCTTCGTGTTATTTATGAGAGGCAGAATTGACATTTCTTTTACACAACGGTCTACAGTTTCACACACTTTCACATGTTTCTTCATCTGCCGACGGTGTCGCCATTTCTCATTTCACCCGTTTTTGTGCGTACGCCTGGGTCAGAGTATGCGAGAAGGACCGCATATTTTCCCGTCAAGTTTGCTTTTTATAAATACCAATTATTACGTAGAGAGCTGCGTACGCCGCCTTTTGTGCGTACGCAACGTTTATAAATGAGGCCCCAGGGTTGAGAACGCCTGGTATAGATTGTTAATATCTGCCATTTATTGAATAAAGGCCACAACAGTAGTAGTAAACATAATTTAACCCACCATTAAAAATTTTAGGATAGGTAAGATTTTTATTTTAAGACATTACTGGTAATTATTTCATTTAGGAAGGGCATATTAAATTTATCAAAAGTGACAGTAAAGACATTTATAATGTTACCAAAAATTTTATTTTAAATAACTGCTGTTCTTTTGAACTTACACAGAAAGTATTTCACATAAATTCAGCTTAATTTCAGGAATATATATATATATATATATATATATATATATATATATATATATATATATATATATATATATATATATATATATTCCTAAAAAAAATATATATATATATATATACATCTATGTTTTTATTGTATTTTTTATCAAATATATACTGCCTAAGAGCTGTAATAAATAAATAAGCATAAGAGACTTTTTCCAAAAACATTACAAAAATCTTACTGACCCCAAACTGTAGTGTACACTTTACAGAAGAGATACTAAGCCTAGTATTTGTTTTGCATTTGCAGGCAGCTATGGTCGTCATCAGGCTTTTAGACATCCTTTGCGAGATCACCTCTGACTGCAAAGAGTTTATGGCCCTGCAGGATCACTCTGGCCTTCTGAGCACAACAGTCGGTAAATGCGGAGTACTGGCGTAATGCTTTTGCTTTTGTTGGAGATAAAAATCCTAATGCATTCTTAATGTGAATACACAAGCCTTTGCCATAAAATGAAGATGCAAAATATTTGTTTTGGTACAACTGCCTACTCGCTTTAAAAAGTCTCTTGTCTTGAAACGTTGCTGAGCTCACTATCCCTCATACTGTTCGTTTCGCAGATGATAAACTAAACTGAATAATTTACCACACACCCCTATAAGCATTTCCCACCTTTCACATTTAAAACACAAATCAGCCATTCCTGTGGGGTGCTGTATGAAACCGACACCTCTGACAGGTCACAGCTCACTGAAGACAGACACAATCTACATTCTTCACAGACTCTCCTGTCATCCGTACAGCTCTGATGTCACACCTAAAGCATGGGAGTTATGCCAGCATGCATTTTTCTCTCTATCTCTCTCTCTCTCTCTCTCTCTCTCTCTCTCTCTCTCTCTCTCTCTCTATTCTTTTATGTAATGTGTAAATTCTCCTTATATCTTCTGTCGTTCCTAGATCTCTTGAAAGATGTCCACTTACTGGGCAAAACCAGTAAAAATGTGTTCACTGCAGCACATGATTTCTGCTTGACGAGGCCATGGGGCGCCGACACCCACCCTGCCATCAGTTTCAAAGCTCATCTCATTCGGCTCATTGGTAACTTGTGTTACAGCCACATTGTCAACCAGGACAAGGTACTGCACACAATAGTTCCTGGAAGTTATTGTATATATTAGTGTATGTTTATGGTGTGTGTATGTATGTATGTATATATGTGTGTGTGTGTGTGTATGTATATATTTTTGTGTATATTCTTAGAAAAAAAGAAAAAAAACCTTTTGTATATATAATACGATTTTTTGAGAGAGGGCTCGAGACTTGTAATTTTTTGCCTGACTCCACCTTGCTTGCAATTCATCAATAAAACAGAACTGATTGATAGGTAAGAAAAACTGAAATAGTCAATGTGATTGCCAAAGGAAGGAAGTATTTAGCAAAAATCTTGGAAATCATCTTTAAAACTTCCCCTCCTGCGATTTCTATGACTCGTTGGAATGTGAAGGAATGTGTTGGCAATGAGTGATGAAACTAACGCCATAGAGCGTGCAGCCAAGTCCAGTAATGCTCTGATCAACGGACGGCACAACCCAGTCGTGGTAAACACATTAACAATACTGTGGTTTAGAGCCTTGCACGCTGTCCATCAACCCAGGCCTGGGCTTTTTTGTTTGTGGAAGCTCCCTCCTTGAAAACTAATCAGGGGATTAACGCTGGTAGATAAAGGCTTGAGAACCAATCTGAATTTCATGCTTGTATCATCTAATTTCTTCCCCAAATCTCTTTACACTTTGTTCCCCTTCTCCTTTTTTTCTTTTAAATGAATTCCCTTGTAAGCAGCCTCCTGCCATGGAGGGATTTTCATCCTTTCAGGTCTGTCCCCTTCAATCAGCGCAGAGGAGAACCTAGTACCGGCCTTCCTAAATAGGGTCAAAGCACACAACTGAGAGTTCAAAGGTCAAAAAACAATAGCCAGTCTCCCCCAGCCTGCACCCTCACTTTTTGACCAAAACTTGTGTGCACCTTCATTGTCTACTGGTCCCTTTGCTACTTTCTAATGGGTTGTTCACACAGAACGTGTTTTTTTTGTCGCGTCTCGCACTCGACACAATGTTCTAAAAACGATATGCTCAAGTTAAAAACGTTTAATAATCGTGTCCATAGACAATATTATACTCTAGACTTGTTTTTTCCATTTACTGCCTTGCATTCTGTGTGAATGCCCCCTAAGATAGCATCGTCTTTGCCATGGAACCTCGTAAATCTGTACTTTTTGGAGCCTCGTAATATGGGCATCTCAATGTAAAAAGCAGCTCCCCACATGCCACGCAATTGCACTTTTCGCACAAAACACACTTGAGACGAGACCCTCGATTGATTTCAACAGAGTTTACCATTAGCATGTTACTAATGCTAATGGCATGCACAAATATTGGATAAAATAATGAATTTTAATTAAAAAACTGAACTATTGTTATTGGTATGTTGCTGTATTTAATTTTAGTGTTTGCTAAAAGGTGTCTTGGGTAGATGTACAGTTGAGTTTTAAACCAGCTTTTGCGTCAGAAGCACCAATGCCTTAAAATGCTGCCTCTGCAATAGTGTATTACATGTGAGGATAGCCAAACAAAACTAATTCTGTGGCCGAAGCGTACAGTTACATAAGTTTCCCTTCGTTTTATTGCTAGTACTACTTTCTCAATCAAACACCATGATGGTCATTAACAGCAGAAAATTGTCAGGGCTCAATGGCTTGTGTCTCCTCTTTCTTATTCAGTTTTTTTTTAATGAACCAAGGTGGTTAAAGGGCAACCGCTGTAGCTCTTGGGTTACGATACGGACTCAGGGTAATGTACGGTATAGTTATAAACTGCATGTGACGAAAACCAGCGCAAACCCGTATGACTGCGCCAAACCAGAGCTTAACCGCATGGACTTTCCTCCATGGAAAGTAATTGTTTTCTGACCAGTCTGGCTCACGATGCCCCTGTTAAAGACCATTTTCCTTTTCTTTTTTTATCATTTGTCTCCTATAGGTAAGAGAACTGGACGGTATAGCTCTCATTCTGGACAACTGCAGCATTGACAGCAACAACCCCTGTATCCTTGGTTGTGACTCACTTCACTTGTTTTTTATTCACTCTGTGCTTTTGCGGTGTGTGTAATGAGCGTTTTCTGGTAACATCCGCCGCAAAAAATGCAAAGATATTGCTATCTAAAGTGTGAATAGCATTGTAATAGCCTTTAAATTCCATTACTAATGGAGGTTTTACCGCACTATTTGATGTTTGAATGATGGGTGGCCTGTTCAGAGTTGAAAACGCAGTTTAAATGTTATTAGAGAAAAACCAGCGCCTTGCCGAATGGTTTCAAGTCCCTCCACCTAGCAACGTCCCCTGCAGAGAGGTGTAACCATTGAGCTGACTCACGGTCATTTTGTATCCCTCACTCATCAGTTTTCTTGTGTGAAATATCTAGTCATAATAGTTTATGATGCTAAATGTAGGTATTGCATATATGAGTAATTTTGTGGTGTTGACAGAAGTCAGTTTTATAGATGTGCAACACTTTCTGGAAAACTTGATTGAAATCCTGGGTGGAAAATCACCACTTGAATGAAATGAAGTGACATTTTGTATTTTTATAGTGTTGACCTGCATCCTGCCAACTCTGTTCCATATGAAACGGTTCATTGATAACACGACAATCTGATGTATTGCAGCTGTGTTTCCAAAGGCTCCTTGACTGATGCTGGCGCTGTTGTGTTAAAAAAAAAAAAAAACGCTTTCATTCTCTAGCGATCACTGCCGGTCTGTATTAGAGAAAGCAGGGCACAATGCCAGCTGTTCTTTCACTAGGGGATGAGCCACTAAGCTGAGCTTGTGTCCTCCCGGATGCTGCTTCCTGACTGCTTCAGGAAGTGGTCATTCTTGCTTAATGTTTAGCGTTGTTGCTCGACCTGGTGATGCTAGTTTCACTTCTGGTATGGCCAAAATATTTATAAATGGTCAAGTAAGTTTACTGTAAAATTCACATGGACCTATGCTTATATTTTGTAGGTCTCAGGACCCATATTTTGGTGGTATCACTGTTGTATTGGAAAAGAACAAATATGATACTGATATATCATGCGTCTCTTTCCCTTTGACATTAATCCAGGAGTGATGTGCCATGTACTATTCTATGTGATCAGATTTGCATCCCAGTGGCTATAAAACTGGTGAAAAATCTTTTAGAATTATGTTGAAGTTGGGACCTGAGCCATATTTAGAGACCAGAAAATCATGGAGGGTTGGGATTTTTGGGCTTGAGCCAGTATGAAAGCCATAAGAACACCCCGACAACCTCATAGCTACATATTAAAACTATTAAAAAACCTCATAGCAACATCATGCCCACTGCCCCCTTGCAGAGAGAGTTTGCACGGGAGCGTACCACTTACAATTTTCATCCAAAAATATAAAATCTAGTTTTTGTTCTTGATTAAATGTTTGATATAATAACTTTCCTTAATTTTCCTGCCAGTCATAAGCCAGTGGGCCGTGTTTGCCATCCGGAACATCCTGGATCACAACCTAGAGAATCAGAAGCTCATACAAAGCCTTCGGAGACAAGGTGTGGCAGATGACACAATGCTCAGGGACATGGGCCTCAGAGTGGAAGAAAGGGATGGCAATCTACTCCTCAGGTCCCTAAAGAAGGACCCATAGTTGATTAAGTGGAGCTGGGAGAATGCTATCCCGGGACGCCCATCCCCACACCCCTTAACTATGCTATATTACACTCTGGAGATGGCTTAAAACGCCCACACTGGGGTCATTAAATATCCAATCAGTAGTTGGGAGCATAAGGGGGTGGTCTGGGCTTTGTGTTCTCCACACAAGAGGAAATCAATCAGAGGAGCTTATCTGAGAGAACTCATGCTGATGTCTGTGATGCATTTAGTGGTCTTTGATTCCAATCCCCCCCCCCCCCCCCCCCAAAGTGGGATTCAAATCCTATGAAACAAGGAGAACCGTGTCTTCCTGGCTTTTCAGCCACTAAAGAGACTCTGGTGACCAACAGGGAGTAGAGGTTAATCCCTAATTCACTGCATTTTATAGAGACCAGGCCGCCTCTTGATCTGTACACATAAAGTTCGCCTCTGAATAGCCGTGAGACTCAGATCCTTCTTTTTGAAAGCTCTCTCAAGTTTTTGTGCTTAAAAATCGGGTTTGTTTACAAAGCCATCCTATTTTAACAATTCCACTTTTGTCAGGACAAGCTTCACGTGTAGTTTAGGTGGACATTAAGATATGGTAGGATTGTCTATTTAAAACTTTAATTTAGTGCAATTATTGTAGTAAAATAAAAATGACGCAATTACTTGTGTGTACATTCCGTAATATGGTAATTTCTAATCAATGAAGAAATTCCACCCTCATGTTTATGCGAGGCTCCAGTCAGTGCAACCTCACCTCCTACTACAAGCAACATGCCTCGACAAACCACGCTTACTGAGAGCATGCAACACAGAGAAGTGTTCAAAAACAGCTAGATCTGTTTTGGGAGAAAAAATTACTACATTTATTTTAACAGTATTTATTCAAAAGATTGGGTTTGGTAATACGTTTTAATGTTTTTGAAAATTAGTCTCTTATGCTCACCAAGGCTGCATTTATTTGATCAAAAATACAGTAAATTATTGCAATTTAAAATGACTACATTGTATTTTAATATATTTAAACATGTAATTTATTCCTGTGATCATGCTCAAAAAACATTTTTTATTAATATCAATGTTGAAAAGAGTTGTGCCGCTTAATATGTAAAAAAAAAATGTTTTTATTGTGTAGGCTATGTAAAAATGTTTACTGTCAAAATAGATTTTCATTTCTATATTCATTTAAAAAAATGCAGTATTCATTAAACATTTTTTACCATAAACTTGAATTATTAACAAGTGGATATATAGGATTACTATTGTATACACTCACCGGCCACTTTATTAGGTACACCTGTTCAAGTACTATTTAACGCAAATATCTAATCAGCCAATCACAGGACAGCAACTTGATGCTTTTATGCATGTACTGTAGACACAGTCAAAACAATCTGCTGAAGTTCAAACTGAGCATCAGAATTGGGAAGAAAGTTGATTTAAGTGACTTTGAACATGGCATGATTGTTGGTACTAGACGGACTGGTCAGAATTTCAGAAACTTCTGATTTTCACACACAACCATCTTTAGGGTTTACAGAGAATGGTCTTAAAAAGAGAAAGTAGCCAGTAAGCAGCAGTTCAGGTGAAAATGCCTTGTTGAAGCTAGAGGTCAGAAGAGAATGGCCAGAATGGTTCGAGCTGATAGAAAGGCAACAGTCACTCAAATAACCACTGAGGTATGCAGAAAAGCATCTCTGAATGCACAACACGTCGAACCTTGAGGTTGGACAATTGGACTTGGACAATACACTCACCTAAAGGATTATTAGGAACACCATACTAATACTGTGTTTGACCCCCTTTCGCCTTCAGAACTGCCTTAATTCTACGTGGCATTGATTCAACAAGGTGCTGAAAGCATTCTTTAGAAATGTTGGCCCATATTGATAGGATAGCATCTTGCAGTTGATGGAGATTTGTGGGATGCACATCCAGGGCACGAAGCTCCCATTCCACCAAATCCCAAAGATGCTCTATTGGGTTGAGATCTGGTGACTGTGGGGGCCATTTTAGTACAGTGAACTCATTGTCATGTTCAAGAAACCAATTTGAAATGATTCGAGCTTTGTGACATGGTGCATTATCCTGCTGGAAGTAGCCATCAGAGGATGGGTACATGGTGGTCATAAAGGGATGGACATGGTCAGAAACAATGCTCAGGTAGGCCATGGCATTTAAACGATGCCCAATTGGCACTAAGGGGCCTAAAGTGTGCCAAGAAAACATCCCCCACACCATTACACCACCACCACCAGCCTGCACAGTGGTAACAAGGCATGATGGATCCATGTTCTCATTCTGTTTACGCCAAATTCTGACTCTACCATCTGAATGTCTCAACAGAAATCGAGACTCATCAGACCAGGCAACATTTTTCCAGTCTTCAACTGTCCAATTTTGGTGAGCTCGTGCAAATTGTAGCCTCTTTTTCCTATTTGTAGTGGAGATGAGTGGTACCCGGTGGGGTCTTCTGCTGTTGTAGCCCATCCGCCTCAAGGTTGTGCGTGTTGTGGCTTCACAAATGCTTTGCTGCATACCTCGGTTGTAACAAGTGGTTATTTCAGTCAAAGTTGCTCTTCGATCAGCTTGAATCAGTCAGCCCATTCTCCTCTGACCTCTAGCATCAACAAGGCATTTTCGCCCACTGGACTGCCGCATACTGGATGTTTTTCCCTTTTCACACCATTCTTTGTAAACCCTAGAAATGGTTGTGCGTGAAAATCCCAGTAACTGAGCAGATTGTGAAATACTCAGACCGGCCCGTCTGGCACCAACAACCATGCCACGCTCAAAATTGCTTAAATCACCTTTCTTTCCCATTCTGACATTCAGTTTGGAGTTCAGGAGATTGTCTTGACCAGGACCACATCCCTAAATGCATTGAAGCAACTGCCATGTGATTGGTTGATTAGATAATTGCATTAATGAGAAATTGAACAGGTGTTCCTAATAATCCTTTAGGTGAGTGTAGAAGATTGTAAAAACGTTGCCTGGTCTGATGAGTCTCATTTTCTGCTGCAACATTCATGAAAGCATGGCTCCATTTTGCCTTGTAACAACAGTTCAGGCATCTGGTGGTGGAATGGTGTGTGGGATATTTTCTTGGCACACTTAGTAACAATTGAGCATTGTTTAAACGCCACAGCCTACCTGTATATTGTTGCTTTCCATGTCCTTCCCATGACCACTCTGTACCAATAGAGCACCTTTGGGATGTGGTGGAACGGGAGATCTGCTTTATGGATTTGCAGCCGACAAATCTGCAGCAACTGCGTGATGCTATCATGTCAATATGAACCAAAATCTCTGAGGAATGTTTCCAGCACCTTGTTGAATCTATGCTATGAAGAATTAAGGCAGTTCTGAAGGCAAAAGGGGGTCCAACCCGGTACTAGCAAGGCGTACCTAATAAAGTGGCCGGTGAGTGTATGTATACATTATTGTAATACATACTCTTCATACTTTACACAGGAAAAAAGCTGCTTTTATATTTTAGGAAGACAGTCCTTAGATTCTTATTGATTGTGATGTAGCCTATGTTTATTGTCTTGCCTAATCTACATGGGACACCAGTGCTCAGTTATTTCTCTCTTGGTCCATCCCACACCACTCTTTTTTTGCTCTTGTAGCTATCTAGTTCTCGTCCCAAGTGAATCAGACCAGAAGTATTAGCTTGCAGAATCATATCTCGCCCCATCCTGTCCTGGAATGAGCTGAGTGGTCCACACACACACACCCCCGTAGCTTTAATACCCCTCAATGGAGGCCTCTACTCTCCCCACAACACCCTGTTTTTTCTGCCTCATATTTTTTAATGACAAAATGTTTGTGCGAAACAATCGGGTTGACTTTTCTCTCAATCCGGGGTATAGTGTTGGGAGCTTACGCGGTTCCGGTAACCAGCAGTTCAGACAGCTAACAAAACAGGTCCTATTTACTTCTGCTCCGGTGGCTGCCTGCAATGCTTTTCACACACAGGAAAAAGACCAGAGGGGCAGAGAGCATACGGCGGGTGAATGAATGAGCCAGGTCGGATGCCTATTCAAACCCAGGCGGGAGCAGCTCTGCGTCGCTCGGAGATCAGCGTTTCGCAGTATCTACACCACACGACTGCGAGCTACTCCGTGCATCTGGGAAGAAACTTTACCTAGGGACCAGCGAGTCGATCAAGCAAGAGGTTGACATGCGTTTAGCAACATTTTACTTAGTAATAAGCATGAATTTAAATGAAAACAGTTGAATGTGTTTGATCCAAACTGTTTGATTTATTTATTAATCTAGTGATTTTACTGTACATCTCTTCCAAAAAAAAAAAAGTATAAATACAACCAGGCTACAAAAAGATGAGATGGTTTCATATCAAACTTGAGAAGGCAATTAAGGGGAGCTAAGGAAAAATAAAAATCATAATAATAAAAAACATTTTACATAATTAAATCAGGACAAAAAAATGTAGATCTCCAATTAAACTATAAAAATATGACAAGGAAAATAGTATTAATAATTACTCTGAATATACCTGACATAAAGTGCCATATTCTCTACATAAAAAAATATATTTTAACAAATTTGCCAGCCATATAACTCGTATAAACAATTTAGATAAAAAAAAAAAAATGTTGCTACTCAAAATATTTCCAGTGACCTTTTAACCATTTTCAGATCCATAGCTGTATGGTCCATTGGCTCAGGCGGAATATAACTAGACCTTGTGCACGCCGGACCAGTGATGTGGAATCCCATGTCTCTGGCATTCGTGGGAATGGTCGGTCACTCAAATGGTGGTGGGTCACATTGCAGTTCTATGAAGTATCTGAAAGCTCTCTCTCTTATGTTCCCACACATGGTTAGACACACACAAATTTGAAGACAAAACAATGCAGCATACATGGCCAAGTCTTGATACGACTAAGGAAGCTTCTCTCCGTATAAAAAAAAAAAAAGTTTTCCATTTTCATAAAGCCGACAGTATGCGTCACAACCGTGCAGCAATTGCCAACGTATTCACCGAAATGATGGTTTCCCAAGTGTGCAGACCACTTTACTATCGATCAACTGCAAAAGAAATGCAGGGTTAAAGAAGCTCTTTTTACACAAACAATGTCCTGTGTTTTTTCGGGTTGAATTTTGGAAGCAACAGATCAGTAGCAATGATATTAGAAGTTCAAACATCTGTATACCATTATGAGACAACTACAGTATGAACATTTTCAGTCTTTTTCTCCAAACAGAAGGAAAAAAGGAATTTTTTCAGTGTTCAAACAGATACAGTACAGTGTGACCGAACGTTTTAATCTTTCCAGCGTTTCCAGAGTTGCAGCAAGTCTTTCCTCTTGAGCTCCCATAGGGATTCAACTGGTGGGACATTTTACATGTCTTTTACAAGTTGTCTTCGTAATAAGCTTTCTTTAATTTGAAGTTTTTTTTTTAAAAGTCACTTTTGTTGGCAGTTTAGACTGTCCGATTTTGAGTCTATATCAAGTCAGGACAGGCCTCAGGTGACCTTCCTGAAGTCTGAGCATCTGAGAACTACGAAAGCCTTGCACTGCATTTGTAGCGTCCACATGTTTGAATGAAATCACAAAACAGTCGGTCTGAAGTCAGTGCATTTTCCTCTAAAGTTCCAGGATCTTCATTATTCATCCCCATCTCCCTCGGCAATGGCCTTTCTCGCATAAAGACTGCCTGATGTGCAAAACGAAGCCGTGTATATGTTCGACACTTCCATTTTTCTTTCAAACACTTCCTGTTTCTCTCCATAGGCTTCTTTCCTTTCTTTCTCGTCTTTTCAACTCTTCCGCTCGCTCATTTACAGGTGAACACCTCCGTCTTTTCGCTGCAGGTGTTGCACTTAACGAAGCAGCACCACTGGAACTTGCAGTTGCACTGCCAAACGCGTGTGTACTGGTGGGTGTTGTGGCCTCGGCCGCAGCACATCAGGTTGCAGCCGTCCGTGTGAGGGGACGTGTGGTTACACAGGCGCCCTCTCGTTCCCGTGCTCCCCGTCGCAGCGTCTTCCTCGCAATAATTGGGCGAACGCTCCAAGTAAACCAAGTCTGTGTCAGTGGGCTTTATGTACCCACGGGACTGCTTGAGGCGCAAGAAGGAGGGTTGGCGAAAACGTGTGGCTCTCACAGCCTCCACCTCAACCGCAGTGTTATAACGCTCCTTAAGTACGTAGCCAATCTCTCTGAATTTCGGCAAAGTCGTCCAGCAGGTTTTTGTGGTGCATGAGCCGGAGACGCCATGACACTTACATTCCAGCTTCATCCTTTCCTCTAGAACCTGCAGCAGTAGAAAAAAAAAACTGTTACTGTTACCTGGCATATGAAGCACAAACCTTCATTTATCTTTTGAATTCTAAATGAGAGGTAATGTACATTAAAGGTCCCGTTGCATGCGATTCCATGTTTCAAACTTTAGTTAGTGTGTAATGTTGCTGTTAGAGCATAAATAATATCTGTAAAATTATAAAGCTCAAAGTTCAATGCCAAGCGAGATATTTTATTTAACAGAAGTTGACTACAAAAAACGGTTCGATTGGACTACACCCCTCTACATCCTGCATTAGTGACATCACCAGAACCGTTTCTTGACTAACCTCCGCCCACAGGAATGCTCCCTCAACTCTACTGGCTACTTGCGCACTTCTTATAACTTAGGCTACTGTGTTTACTCAGCTCTTACGGTGATTTTCTGAAGTAAAACTGACGCTTCATCTTTTGTGTGATGTACAATAAACTTTATTAAACTCATCAGTACATGTTTGATCATCATTCAGACAGCAGACTTGTAGGCTATTAATAAATAATGGATACATAGCCTACAAGCAGATGACAAATACGTTATAATAACCGTAATTAAACTACTAAATCATACCTGTTTCATCTCTATACAGCACTCTGACTCTGTAGGCATTATTGTCCGACTCGAAATGAACGCCGTTACTGAGAGTTTCTGATATTATCATCATTCCGTGAGATGAATTTTTCCTGACAGACTGAGCACGAGCTCATGAAGCTCCGCCCCCTGTGTCGTCCAGCAGCACCTCATTTGCATTTAAAGGGGACACACTGAAACGGCTCGTTTTTCTGAGCCCCAAAAAATGTCAATTTAAACATGCTGTAAAAAATGATCTGTTGGGTATTTTGAGCTCAAACTTCACATACACACTCTGGGGACATCAGAGACTTATTTTACATCTTGTGAAAAGGGGCATAGAACGGGACCTTTAAATGTTATTTTATTCATTTTATTTTTAACTTAACTATATATATAAATAAATCTCTATTTTATTTGCTGGTAAAACTCACATAGTCTTTTACAATAGGCATGACTTCATCAGAGGCCTCTGAATCTGTGGTGCGAGTGAATTTGTGCAGCTGACGGGTAAGGGAAATTCTTGACATTTTATTTTGACTGTTTTCAGCAATTTGGACCAAAAGCCATTATTCAATACGTCCTGAGCAATGTCTCAATGTGTGATGCCAGATATATGTCAAAACGGAGAGGAAAAAATATGTTTTAGCCAAATCATACCCTGTAATTTTCTCTACCTTCCGAAGGGCCACATCAAAGAACGAGAGAAATGTCCATAATTCTCAAGTCCCCATTTATGTATATGGTTACATTTGAGTTAAAAGCAGAACTATTTGGCTGTTTGATGTGTTACTGATATGTTCAACAGACAGACGTACGTGATAGTTGACATTTACCCGTTTAGTTCAATGTTAATATTCCCCTTCAGTGAGAGGGATTTGAGATTCAATAGTAATGTTCCTATGTTTTTTTCCCACTAACTCTTTAATCCCTCTTTCTAAAAGCAGTGTATCACTATTCATGGTTAAATTAAGTAAATCACATGAAAACATGACAATTCTTTCATTTAAATTACAGGGGTTGGACGCTGAAACTGTAACAATTATTAGTATAATTATAAGTAACCATAATTTATTATTATGGTGTAGGGCCTCCTTTTTGTGGCCCATACAGCATCAATTTGCCTTGGGAATGACAGACACAAGTCCTGCAGAGTGGGATTTTGAGCCGTTCCTCTTCCAGAACAGTGTCCAGGTCACTATGTGATGCTGGTGGAGGAAAATGATTTCTGACTTGCTCCTCCAAACTGCTCAAAAATATTAAGATCTGGTGACTGTGCAGGCCATAGGAGATGTTCACCTTCACTTTCATGTTCATCAAACCATTCTGTCACAAGTCTTGCAGTGTGTATTGGTGCATTATCATGCTGATATACGGCACCCCCTTCAGGGAACAATGTTTGAACCATTAGGTGCACATGGTCTTACAGAATGCTTCGGTAGTCCTTGGCAGTGACGCACCCATTGAGCACAGTAGGGAATGCCATGATATTTCAGCCCAAACCATAACTAATCCACCCCCGTGCTTCACTCTGGGCAGAAACAGTCCGGGTGTCACGCCTCTTTGGGGTTTTTCCTCACACCGTAACTCCTACGGATGTGGGAAAGACAGTAAAGGTGAACTCATCAGAGAACAATACATGTTTCACATTGTCCACAGCCCAAGATTTGTGCTGTTGGCACAAAAGAAACTGATATTTGGCATTGGCACGAGTGCCCAAAGGTTTGGCTATAGCAGCCCGACCATGAATATTGACTCTGTGGAGCTCCTGACAAACAGTTTTGGTCGAGGTACGCATTTAATTCTGCAGTGAGTTGGGCAGTTGTGGTTTTATATTTTTTGGATACAATCCGGGTTAGTACCAGGACATCCCTTTCAGAAAGCTTCCTCTTGCGTCAACAGTTACTCCTGTTGGATGTGGTTCGTCCAACATGGTGGTTTGCCGACATTACCCTGGACACCATAGCACTCGATACACCACAAAGACTTGCTGTCCTGGTCACAGATGAGCCAGCGAGACGCGCACCAACAATTTGTCCTCTTTCGAACTCTGTCTCTTATTATGCTGTGTGGATTGCAATATTTTATGTACAGCTGTGCTGTTGCTCTGCTAATTCAACCTTCCCACTCTTCTCTTACTTATGTAAAATCAGTGGAGATTGGCCACCAGGCTGTGCATAAATAGGCATGAAATCTCCAACACTATATTGGCCAGTGTGTCAGTTTCATTGTCCAACCCCTGTATATTTACATATATTTTATACAACTTGCTTTCTTTCATACCTTTCTTCCTGCTTCGTTATTGTGCAGGTTCATTAGTCTCCTTGCATTTTTTTTAATCTCTCTGGCATCCACGAAGCGTCTGGAGAACTCCACTCCATATTTCAAGTCTGCCGAACAGCCTCCCCATTTCCAGCCCTCCTCCTGGTCGTGATAGCCCTGCTTTTCTCTGTCACAGCCGCAGTGGCTCAGGTTGCCCTGACTACATGCTGCTGTCACAGAGTGGGCAACACCTGCTGCCGTGATGGCGTAGGTAAATGCAGCCTCCTTGCTACCTAGGAAGAAAAGAGTAGAACCTCTGAGATGATTTGACACCACTGACATCCCAAAGTTCATGCTAGTGAGTTTCGTATTGTTTGAGTGCATCTTTGTTTGATTTCCTACTCAACATTGTAGCTACTGCATCTACCAGCAGGGTCTAACTTCCAATGCGAAGCAGACACAACACACCTGAATGTAATTTTATCCCTAAGAAATGATTAACTGGTTCTTGTTTGTTTGATCAGTGATGAAGCTAAACTCTGCTGGGAGGTTAATCTCCAGGAGCAGGATTGAGCACTCCTGATCTCAAGAATGATGCAAGGAGACTAAACTGACCCCTGCTGGTCGGCCTTTATGAAAAGACCACTGAGGTTAGTAGGAATAGACTGACCGCCACAAAGATCACTATACTGTTGTCTGTTTGTATGGAGACCATTTTCACATTGATAAATGGCCGAATTTAAGAGTTTTAATTACAAATAAAATGTTGCATTGGGTTTCCCCCATATGGAAGAGTTGGGGCGATTGTTCAAATGGATTTCTGAACTGTTTAGGTCTGTAGCTTATGACTTCACGTAGATCTTTGCATTTATATTTACCTTTCTTAAAACACATAAGTTGCTTATGTTTTAGTGTAACAAAAAGGCTGTATTTTTATCATTCCCTTTGCATTGTAGATAGTTGCTAAAAAAATGTTTGTTTTTTTTACATTTGAGGTTAAGAATGCCTGTATGCAGCATTTGCAAATGTAATTTAAAATGTACTATATCCAGACTTTTAATTTTACTCTACTGAAACATCAAAACAAAACAAGGAATCATTATATATATATGATATACAATATTTTTTTTTTACAGTACTTGAATCTCTCTCTCTCTCCCTCTATCTCTCTCTTTCTCTCTCTCTCTATTTTTTTTTATTTAGTTGTTGATTTTTCCCTAAAAACTTCTTGGTCATCATACATGGATGTCCATTTATTTTGGTCATTCCGTTTGCATTGTACATGGGCGTTATATTGCGAAGAGCTGAAGTATGGTCATTACGCTTATAATTATAGTCATGGTCTTATTGCCAGACTTCAGATGAAGACTAATCATCAAGTCTGCCAAAAATACCGCAGTATAATGGTATTCACCGATTTACATTTACAGTATGCGTGAGAAATAAATATGAAATTGCTGTTGTCCTTTTAAGGATAATATCCCTCATCAAGATATGCTGGCATTGAATCTTGTAAAAGAAGCAGTGATTGCCCTCTCCATCTTACAAAATGGAAAGAGACCATTAGCGTTGTGGTTCTTCTCATAGCTAAAGCTGACGTCCTATAACTTTACTGAGCACAGGATTTTCCTTTATCCAGCCAAGAGCCTGAATCTGAATGTTACAAAGACATTGGATAATTTGACAAGTAATGCGTGCCTGGACCTACTGATGAATTTTAACTACCATTATTGTGATGGATTTTGTGGGAAAACTCAAATCGCATTTCAGTGAAGTCCACAATGGCTATTAAATAACCAACAGTTTATGCAAAATTGCCCATTCGTACATTCGATTTGAAAAGATACGAAATTCAATGGAAAAGAATTTTGAAAGATATTCTTTCGTTTAGGTACAGTGCACCCTGCTTCTTAAATGTTAAAGTCCCCCATGGTAAAAATCAAGCTTGTTGTTTATACTGTATGTCTGTGTGTTGTTTTTTAATATGCCTTATGAATTTGTACATGGTTTGTCTTAAAGTGCCCCATTATGCTATTTTAAAGTTTCCTAATGTTGTTTTGGAGTCTCCTACAATAGGTTTACATGCATCAAAGGTCAAAAAACGTTTAAATTTTCTCATAATGTACATTTGCACATCACCACATTTTCAATGATTCTCAAACGACTCGTCAGATGAATCAATCTCTCTAAATCCCTCCTTTCCGTGAGCTACTCTGCTCTGATTGTCCAGATAGCTCAGTCTGTTGTGATTGGTCTACCGCTGCGTGTCGAAAACAAAAACGCCCATTGCCATAGCTCTGCTTGTCCTGAGGCTTCCTACACCGTAAACTAAACACAGTATTTTCCCATATCAATCCGAGCGTGAGTCAGATGATGAAACATTGGAAGAACTAGTCATTCAACCCGAACCTCCATCACAAGGACGACTCGAGCAGGACGTTTCTCAGTGATACACTACTCAGTTTGAGGTACATTATGAGATGTTGCATGCTCAATCTTTCCTCAAAGTAGTGACAACGACAGACGATCTGCATTAATAGACAGTTTTAGGTAATAGTGGCCCACAACTGATTAGCAGAAGTATTTGAGTATTGTGAGTTAACCAGTTAGCAGGAGACCTACACAATATAAATCTCAAAACTAAGTATTTTGAACACCATCTTTCAAGAGCAAGCGTTTTGCAAATCCTGCATTGAACTCCGAGATTTTAGAAGCAGTCGTCAGTAAAATAAAGGAACAGCAAAAGTTTAGGATACTGCTGTGGTATTATTATGGTAAAGATGAATTTTAAACACTGATTCATGCTCGCAATTGGGCAGTGGACTAAAACTGGCTTTACCTTCACATTGTAGAGCACAGCATCTTCTCGACATGATGCTATCCAGTATCCACAGGAATCAGCTGCCAGTTTGAGGTTCAAGTTTTCCCTGGTGTCTGCGCGCGCAATAAGTGGGCGGGCAATATGCTAATGTATCGTCTTGACGTCACAACGAAACGGCTTATGACTCATTTGAAAAAACGATTTATTCATTGACTCAGAGTCGACTCTTACTTTTGAAAGACAATAACTTTATATACGGTGCACTTTCAGGTTTAAAACTTTGCAGGATGTGTTCATTCACTTAGAGTTATGTTACAAACTACATGAAAGGTCATTTTCAAAAATCCATAATAGGGGCACTTTAAGTCTATACCATTGCTGAGTATTTTCTCCTTAAAACTGCAGTGAACCAAAGACAGTCTCAAAAACGTGGTTTGAAATCGCTAGTGTTTCTGATGTCACAAACTACCTTGTAACCAATCACGTCAACGTATGATCATCAAGGAGTGGATTTCTGAGCTGGTGTGAGTGAGTAGAGGTGGGGCTAATTTGCATATTCATAGAACAGCGTATACTAAATGAGGCAAGGGAGTAGAGTTACATTCAAGCTATTTTAAGGCGTGAATACCTTTTTTCAAGGGAATTAAATATGTCATTTTGGTGATCAAAGATGAGTTTTAAGGGATAAAATTATTGACTACAGGGGGACTTTAAATATTTTAGTTAATTCGGTTATGCTTTGAGCTGCCAGTAAAAATCAGTGCAGAAAATGTGTAAATAGTCTGCTGATTCCATACAGGTCTTCATAATTGCATATGAAAAACTCTTAAAAACTCAAATTTCCTGCTAGAGTTATCCAATAAAATGACTTTTCTTTAGGTCTCACAAAAGCAATTTGCACAAAAGAACAAAAAAAGCTTCATAGGACCCACAAACGCACAGTGTAAAGCTCACCACAACAGAGAAACATACATTTCCTTGAACAAAAGAAATAAGATTATGTTGAGTAGAGCCAACCAACCCCCAAAAGAGTGATTGTTACCAGGACCATTGGATTAAACACAGCCCCGCACCGCACTCTGACCGTAACAAAACATTTCTGACTGATAGGCAATTTATATGGGGGTGCAATATTAAAAAAACATTACTGTATGTTCTCCTAGTTGAGGTTCTCGCAAAGCCACTGGTGCCATTTGTGTGTGTGACGAATGTTTTGTTGAAAGAGATTTTTTTAACTAATGTATGAACTTTAACCTCGTTTTGTCTCACTTGATTTTGCAGGGCCACACTCTCATGGAAACAAGTCAGAGCCAAAGCAACACGCACACACAAGCATAACACCAAAGCACAGCTCACGGGGCTGCACCTACTGACCTACTCTCAGCTCTTGCCCAAAGACGGTCCTCTCGCCAAGGGCAGAGCAGTTCCACCGTCCGTAGCGAAACTGGTACTGGCACTCGTTGATGCCCAGCTGAGCGCCCTCTCCAATGACGATGATGGCATCTGGGCGGCTCTGGCAGATGGCACGCTGTCGGGGGGCCAGGCCGGGAATCTTGTTGCAGATGATGTTCGCACCCAAAGCCACGACTGAAGACAAAGCCCTTCGGAGACCAGACACATTGATGTCAGCATCTGATGTAGACCAGGTATTCAAGAAATGGACAGTTCACCCAAAAATGAAAGTTCTGTCATCATTTACTCACTTCATGTCGTTCCAAACTGTATGACTTTCTTCTGTGGAACACAAAAGAAGATATTTTGGAAAATATATCAGGGCTTTTTTTTGTCCTTACATTTAAATCAATGGGTTCCAAATGCTGTTTTAAACCCTGTTGACTTTCATTTAATGAATGAAAACAGTTAAAACAGTCTTTAAATTATCTTTTGTTTTTTTGTCTCAGGGAAGAGAATACGACATGAGGGTGAGTTAATGATGACAAACTTTTCATGTTTGAGTGAACTATCCATTCATCATTTCATTTTCTCAGTTAGTGGACGGCACAAAACTAGGCTATTTAAGACTGCTTAGTGTTTTAGAAGATATATT
Organism: Scardinius erythrophthalmus; assembly: GCF_964197995.2. Classification (NCBI taxonomy): domain Eukaryota; kingdom Metazoa; phylum Chordata; class Actinopteri; order Cypriniformes; family Leuciscidae; genus Scardinius; species Scardinius erythrophthalmus. The sequence continues at coordinate 14,288,761 of NC_138224.1, read as the reverse complement.
TGCAGGGTTTGTATAGACCCTTCAAATACCCAAACCCTTCTCATGATTTAACTGCACTTTGCCAGTCAATTTCCTCACAGACGTTTCCATATTTTTCAATATGCCACAGGCAACATTTGAAAGATTTGCCTTTAATATAAGAAAGAATTTAAGAGCATCTCATTTAAAACAGAACAACAAACAAATCAAAGTTCATGAATCACTGCTTTTATGGGCAATCGTGGGCTTGATTTAAATGAGGCGGGGGGTCCCACATAATGTCTAAAAAGTTTAACAGGCCAACCGTACTCAACTCTACAGACAAAGACCATATACAACAATGCGATCACGGGATATACTGCCCAATTAAAGTGAACTACACACATAACGTTGATTACACTTGTAAATCAAGCCATCTGTTCTGCTGTTCTTCAACAAAGATCACCACAAAGTTAGTCAATTGACTAATATTTAACACAGATGAACACAATTCTTAAATATATTGACCTATTTTAATGGATTAAAGGAGAACTCCGGTCAATTTTAACATTGAGCTCATTTTTTTGTACATTTGGAGTGCTGTCAATACAGAGAACAACGACAAAAATCGGTGTTGCCTACACCGTGTTATCCTCTTTTTAAAATTTGCACCCTGTTGACTTCAATGGGGCAAGTTTTAAACCTGCTTTTAGCCTCTTAACATCCTTGATGTGTCATTACAAGTGCACAGGTCATGTGAGTGATTCCTTCGGAGTGAACGCGGGTTAATCTGACTGCAGTAGATGTGAAAGATATGTATAAAAATGATATTTATTTAGCCAGCGCTCATACCTGTATTTACATCCTGTTTTCGGTCAAAGTCCATAGTAATCGATTGTCGAGTTCACGCGCATGATCATAGGTACTAAACCAATGCGCGTGAACTCGACAATCGATTACTATGGACTTTGACCGAAAACAGGATGTAAATACAAGTATGAGCGCTGGCTGAAATAACATCACTTTTATTCATATCTTTCACATCTACTGCAGTCAGACTCACCCGTGTTCACTCTGAAGGAATCACTCACATAACCTGTGCACTTGTAATGACACATCAAGGATGTTAAGAGGCTAAAAGCAGGTTTAAAACTTGCCCCATTGAAGTCAACAGGGTGCAAATTTTAAAAAGAGGATAACATGGTGTAGGCAACACCGATTTTTGTCGTTGTTCTCTGTATTGACAGCACTCCAAATGTACAAAAAAATGAGCTCAATGTTAAAATTGACCGGAGTTCTCCTTTAAACTGTTCCTGCCACTGTGGAAGATGCTAGGACCAAGGATGACGAAATGAAGTCCTATTTTAGAGCAGACTCAACTGTTCTCGTAACAAGAATATTATTTAATAACATCTGAATACAGAGACTTAATTCCCTTCAGTCATTTTAAATGGCATGCTGCATATCTCTTTTATCAAAAGCATTTTTTGTTACACGTTGTGACATTTATTATTTTTTAAGTTATTTTACATAGGTCTGGTCTGAGGAAAATCCATGAAAAAAAAATATTTTAGGCTCTAAATAGTCAATAGGCCACCAAATTAAATGAAGAAAGTTAACTGGGAATCAGAGAACAAAATATGAATTGTAACTCTTTAAATAATAATGACCACTTCTGAAACTGTGACCGGGATCTATTTAAAGTACACTTATGATTCACACATATGTGTGGCTCAGTAATTTCTCCACAGGCTGAACTTTAGTGCAAATAAAAGGTTCAGTCTTTTCCAGCGAGACGCACATCTCACCCTGTTTTTTTCCAAATGCGGTTTTCCAATTACAAGCATTTGAGATCAGAACATGATGTTGTAATGAGTAAAACATTGTCCTTGAGCTCTCACAGCAAATGAATGAAAGGTAATCTCATCATTTCTGAGTGAATTAACTGGTTTATACTGGCACATGACTAGTATAGCCTATATAACGGAGTGGTATAATGATTGGTATAGCTGTAAATAAACAATGTATAATCTTTATTCTAATTTCATCTGCTAATTTGACTAATTGCTGCCAGAACTTCACTGTAAAATCTGCTTAATCTTAAATATAGCCTACTGATAAACAGCATAATAATGCAGAAGGTAAACCAGAAGGCACATAATGGATTAAAGTTCATCAAGTGTGTATCGGCAGGGCACAATGTTACACCATCAGTGTAACACGCATGACAAATGCAATTAACTACTCATCCATAATGTGCATAACTGATAACAAAAATAATAAACAACTGCTTAAAAGATGATACAATTTGTAGGAATGTACAGTAGTTTAACTTTTTACTGTAAATAATGCTTAGCCATGCTTTTAATTAAAAACACATGTAAATTTGCCTAGAAAATTGGTATAAGCAGTAAAATTGCATTGCCTATAGGTTCAAGATCCCAGAAAATGGTTTCTGATACACGGTAGCCGATGTTTAAATTAATATAACTCCAATATAACGATCCAATCAGCAGCATTGTTCTACAAGCACACTTTCCTTTGAACTATCAGTGACTCAGATGCAATTAAAACACAAGCATGCTCAGTCTCTTCGTGTAACACAGCAGGTGCACTAAATAATGCCAATTCCAACACATGTGGAAATCATGATTTGTTTGCCCTCTTAAAATTCATATGACCGTCTAATTTTGCAATGCAATAACGACAGACCTCTTTAACTTCGCTTTAACTGTCCCCAGCTGTTGACTGCGTTGCCACAGGATCTTAAAGGTGAGAATTAAAAGGAGAAATCAGTTGTTCAAACCTACAGGTAGCTGCCGCTGGTGAGGATGAGGAAGATCTGGGGGTAGTAGACTGACAGCAATGCACCGCAGGATGAGATGCTGCGCATGGTGACATTGAAGAGAGCGCGTGGAGAAAGCGAACTTCTGAAGTTTTGTCGTGACGTTACGCTGCTGCTGCTGCTCGGCGCGCCGCGGTCCGTGCGTGAGCTGCGGGCGCGGAGACACGATCCGTCATCTCCTGCGCGATAGGGGCTAATTCAGACTGAGTGTGCTCCCCGCCGCGGGCTGACGGCTGATTTTAGGGATTTCGGGTCTTGTGTCGGTGCTTTGCCATTGGCAGAGGGGGGGACACTCCAGTCCGCCCACCTTTACGGGCACGGTTGAGTGACATCTCCGCCTTTTTGTGATATTTTGCGCTTAATTTCGAAGAGATCGATGAGACATGCGCAGGAATCTGATTTGAAACCATTTCTTTTAATAATAAAAATAAAATTCACTCGGGCTATTGGGGAGACCTTGTTTAAATCTTGTAAGAAAGTGAAAACTGAGGGTTTATAAAGTGTTCCTCTTTGGCAGACAACAATTCCATACAGTAAATGGTGCATGCAGCTTCTCTCATCGCTGTTGATGGCAGGCATGGGTCACCAGAAGCTATGGGTGCGATTTTATGAGGGAGTTCGAGAAGGTCCAGATCCTAATTAAGAGGAGTTGTACCTTTTCAACTTGAAGCCAACATAAAAAAAAACACATTTCAACAACGAATAAAGTAGCGTTTAGCTGAGGCGGTAACCATAGCAACAGAAGGTCGCTCGAGCGCTTTCCGTTAGGATTCGAATCAGACGGTATATCGACAAAACATAAGTATGTTATTATTTATCACTTTATAACACAGTTAGCTGCCTATCACATTAAGTGTTTGATGATAAGTGGTTAAGACATTGCTAGTGACGCCAAAACAGTTCTGTTGCGTAGACGGAACTTACTGACTAGAAATTACATTAATATCGACGACTTCCCCCACAGTCATCGACGATTTTGCTGACTGTAACGTTACAAATAACCAATTACTGCTATCTGATATGTTGATACGGACTCTTTTGGAAAAGCCAGCTTAAGATGGTATGGATTCTAGCTGGTCTAAGATGCTCATTAGCTGGTCATTAAGTAGCTAGTTGACTACTTGTGTTGCAAAGAAACATCTTGACTAATGTTAACGTTAGCTGGTTTGTTGTTGGTCCAAGATTGTTTAGCTACCAGCAAAAGAAGATATTTTGAAAGCCAATGCTCTTCAAGCAACATTGGACCCCTCTGATATTCACTGTATGGCTAAAAAATAATATTTTTTTTGTCAGTGTTGTCTTTTGTGTTCCACAGAACTAAAAACGACATAAAGGTGTGGAACGATATGAAGGTAAGTGATGACAGAATTTTCAATTTTGGGTGGACTAACCATTTAATAACTATATCACGACAAAAAAATCTCTTTTTCTTAATACCATTCCTTCTTTTAATGTATGTATCCTCAACAACTTTACTTTCACATACAACCAATCTTTCAGATCTTGAATTATTAATTCAAAAAGATTTCGACTCCCATGCATACACCATTCTGAATGAAATCCTGCTCCCTCTAGTGGTAGGTGGTAAAAGTGCGTTGTGCTCTCATGTCACAGACAACCTAATAAGTAGAGGAGCTTACCTGTAATCGGTCCTGTGCACAAAAAAAGTATATAAATACATTGAGAAGGCATGTCAAAAACAACACATGCTTCCTGTCATAATGGGAAACATCAGCAAGTCAAAATCTGTTGGGTGATGGGAGCTGATTGATGAAGGAAAGCAAACAAATGTACTATTTCTTGTAAAGATGCTCTCTGCAAACAAGAGCTTGTTTGCTCTAAGGCAGGGAAGATTGGACAGAACAGAAGGTGGAGAATTAGCTGTGCAGTATCATAAGCTTCAAAGGGTGGGCATGTTTATGAGTCTGTTTCTTTCGCTAGCGCAGAGATCAAAGTGCACAGCCTATTCAGATGTCCTGCTTCTGTTTGTGTTTGATGGTTGCAGTGGAGCTCAGGTTTGGCTAATGGGATGGAAACTCTCAGAATGCTGCACAGTTTAGACTTCATTCATATTATTAATCTGGCATCATTTACCATTATGTATGTCGCCTTGGATTTCAGTCCTGAAATGAACAGTGCAATATAGTTGCCGTTGACCTTTTTGATGATTTGCAAGACCTTGTTATGCGTGTTTCTTTAGGTACAACCTCCAGCTTAGGCAACCTTTGAGTCTGACATAGAGTTTGATGAAACAAATGTGGCTATTTGGGGAAATTGATGTTGGAGACAATGCATTATAAGAATACAACTCCATTTGACTACCTGTGTAAAATCGTCATGAGTAGGTAATGGTTAATTAAAGGTAATGGTAATCCTTTCTTGATAATATATTAAGGCTTTGTCCATGTACTAGCCAAAATAATGGTTGACATCCTGTGCAGATAATTGAAATATTCTATTCAAACCCATGTTAGGCCACTTGTAAATAAGGGCCATTTCCCTATACAAATTAGCAGCCAAGAGAAATTTTTGGGTGATATTCTCTTAGGCCAGTGAAAAATATAAATCAATTCAAAGAGAATGGAAGGGAGGAACCAAAAGGGAAGAAAAAAATCCCATCAGATGCTTTTGTAAGCATTTTGACCACAGAGCTCTCTTGCCAAAACTGCACTTTAGCTGTGCTCTCATAGTTTGGATGGTTACACAATGGAATCTGTTTCTTTTCATTTACTTCATCAAGATTGTAGGGGAAAAGAGGACAATTTTCCTTGTCTTGGGGGAATATCTTTGTCTCATTGCATTTTGTCAGTGACCGTTTGCTCGAGACCCCCTTAAAAATGCCAGGAGAGACGGAAAAGGCTTGTTTAGCACTTTTGTTCTGTACTACAAGGAATGGAAAGTGGACATCAATACACCCCACCTCCCTTCAGGGCTGTTGGGTTTCAGTTCTTCATCTGCAATTACTTTCTGCATAGTTTTTTTTCTCTCTCTCTGTTGCACCCTGTGACATCTCTGAGTCCAAGTGCGTGCGATCAACAAGTTGGTAAATCGCAGTTGAATTTGATCACATGATTATGATGCTCGGCTAAATCCCCAGAGCTGACAAAAGAAAATTATAAACACGTGTTTAGAGATACGTTTTAGAGCCATGTATTCTCAATTATAGGGAAAGAAGAAAAAAATGCATATTTTCATTGATGTGTTGCTTAGAAATGTCTGTGTAAATCACACGATTTCCTGTAAGTTATTCCAGAATTTAATCTTTTTTTTTTTATTATTATTCTCTCTCACTCAAAACATAAACCAGATGCTGGTACGTGTACCCACAAACAGATGCAGAAACAGCTGGAGTAGTGACAGTGTAGTTTAACATTTACTTACTGTAAGTCAGCATATTGCGTTCCTTTCATTAAGTAAAAAATAAACTGCTTTATTTTTGGTTATATATTTTAGAATAATCTCCAAATTGTTCCAATTTTACATTATATTACAACTTTAAAAAGTGTTTTTTTATTCATTTGCTTGGAAAAGTTACCTTAAAAAATAAACTATTTTTACAGCAGTGATGATTAAATGAAAGTGCAATATTCAAACATACCAGTAGAGGGAGGCAGAGCTCCACAAAATAATCCCTGTCCACTACCGGTTTTCAGACCAGGCTTCCACTCATCAGTGGTGTAAGGGTATCCACTGCTTGTCCCCTATCACAGGAAAAACTCCCCACTTTAGGTTTCGCATAGGCGTAACCTACCCAGCTCCCCCCACATCCTCCGGTCAGAGCAGTTTCTATCAAACTCCACAAGGGGGCTCTACTCGGATTGCCTATTTCCAAAAGATGAAGAACTGTGCTGCCGCCCAGAATGAGAACTGCACCTCACTGCTTCCGCCATCTTGTATCCCGCCCTCCAAAGTATAAACTTATACACTGTCGATTAAAGCTGATTCAAGGCTGCCTGGCTCTGACCCAAAGCCCGCCATTTTTTAGAATGGGTCAGAAAAATCGCATTGTATGAGGCGTTCAAACAGCTTTTATTGTCTACAAATGTGACAAGATCTTGTCATTTTTATGGTGTAGTTACATTTTATATAATAAAACATAATTTGAGAATAAGTTTGGCAAAGGATGTTGTAATACTGTGTTATTAAAATGCTATAGCACTACGTTTTGTGGTAGCGATGCATATAAAAGTAATGTCAAAAAACTATTGCCGAAACCTTTGGTTTAAGGGTCAAAGGGCAATAAAAGTTTAACCTTGGATGTTTCTGGAATGGATGTCATTATTATTCACAGCAATAAATAAATAAATATATGAGATAAACAAAATACTTCTGAAAGAACACGAGATCTAGAAAGACAGCTACATCTACAATCTTTCATGGCCTTTTTTTCTATCTCACTGTATTAGTGTTGACCTGGTTGATGGGGTCTGTGTGTAATCACACGGGTGGACTGAAGGGTCACGCAAATGGCTAATTGACTACTAATGAAAGTTCTTTCCCGATTCCACAATGCATGTGCTTGTGAGAGTAGGATGAGGTAGAAAAAAGCCACAGGTCAGTGTAGAGAATGAGAGCAGGGGATGGAGAGAGAAGGAAAACTGGAGAGATTGTAATGGGTAAAAACAAGAAGGCTTGTCTTTTTGGTACCCATGTGATGAATGCCTGTTGGGACAACAGATGTGTGGTGATGTCATTTAGTGTGTGTGTGAGTGTACGGGGAGGAGCAATAGCAAAGTGCACTCAATTCTCTGGTCTGTAGTGAAATTTTCAATCGTTCCTGTTGAAAAGAGACATAAATGTGCTGGTCCAAGCTGGTTTATGTTGATCTGGAGTTGGTAAACATCAAATCTTAATTGAGAAGCCTGATGGTGATACCAGCATCCAAAACATAACAGTATTTTAACCTTGTTTTAGTTGCTGTCCTCCGTGGTTTTCGGGGGTTTAAGGTCTCCACTTGAGACTAAGCACTACAGGGGTCTTATTTTTGAAAGAGTTTAGGGCATCTTTAGGGCCTTTCTGCACCCTGCCGCCACCGCCCAGCCACCTTGCACAAAACCTCACTATAATGTGTCACTGAGCTAAAGGTTTCTGATTTAATTGTGGTTGCAATGTTAAACTTTTGCCTGTCTTCTGACTCTCTCTGAGAGGCATAAGAAGTCAATTGTTCTTGCGGTATGCCGTGACAATAGCTGTTTGTCATCATGTGGAGCCAGAGAGAGATGGGGCAGCACACAGAGTAACCTCACTACACCGTGCTAGGCTTTCCAGGCAGAGTCACACCAAGGTCAAAGTACTCTCGATCACACCATGTTGTACGCCAATAAGATCACCTTTTTCACCCATTCAGTTCCTCCTATTTGATAATTGCGAGTTATTTCTGCTGACAAAAAAGTGTGTGCATTTGTTTCATTCCAAGAATCGTATAGTATTAAGATGAGAGCCGAAGACCAGCTGTAAGGCGAAACTTAGGAACTTTCTGAGGTCGCCACTTTAAAACTCAATATTTTAACCGAATCCTTTTTTCCCCGCACATTTTAATCTATATATTTCTCGTGGGTTTGAAACTAGGGTCTCTAGGGCAGTCGTCCACATGTGAGCAAATCCTTCAAAAGAAGGAATGTCTCGCTTTCAGAGCCTCAAATCTCAAGGTTTAGTGATATATGTCTTAAATGTGTGATTTCTGTGGCACAGATTAAACCTAATCTCAGAATAAAAGAGATTTTCTATGGAGAATCACTGTTGATAATGCACTTTAGTATAGAACTAATGTTAATCTGTTTCTGGGAACCGGACCAAGATGATGCAAAAATGAACTAATTCTTAACCGTTTCGTGTGATTATATTGCTTGGTGTGCAAAATAAGCAGTTGTAAAAGAAACATCTTTGGAGCGCTTGTCAGGTCAAAGAGAATCTGAGGGATTCCATACTTTTTAAGAGCTGAACCAACAGCATATCAAAGCGTTAAGACCAGAAGAAATCACTCTTAATGTAAAGTGATACGCACAGCTGTCGGCCTAAACCGGGCTCACCGTGTTTCACTTAACCTCAGACAAAGAGGCCATGCGGAGCCAGTAGTCAAATTTTATACTTCGGGCACTTGATTTACTGTGAAGAAATGGGTGTCAGCATCGAGAATATGTCAAGGATGTTATCTGGATTTGTGATTAAGTCATAGGTGTGCTCTGGGTTTTATCGTTCTCTCGCTGCCTCGAGACTGTGACCCCTGTCTGAGGACACGGCTCGTTTCTCTGTAATCATTCACTTGTAGCCTTGGGTTGCGTGGCAGTGACAGGCATTGTCTTGGCTCTTGAAAACAAAGTAAAGTTATCTCATGTAATAGACCTGCATTACTGACACCCCAGGCATGTGTTTTATTCCAAAGCCAATGACTCTGCAACAGTTTAGGACTCTGTATGTACACATACATATTGTAATAGAATATTTTTGTCTTTGGAGGGATGCATTTATTTGTATTAGAAATAGGTTACACTTTATTTTAAGGTGATGTAGTGACATTGTACTTCCTCAAATAAGTAATATTAATTAACTTCATGGTTATGGTTAGGGTTTGGTTTAGGGTTAGTTAGCTGCAATTATGCATAATTTACTGTTATTACTATAGTAAGTACATGTCACTATGTTACCTTAAAATAAATAACATTTAAAATAACTGTTTTTTGTTTTAATATATTTTGAATTTGTCAGCCGCCGTTATTCCACATGATCCTTCAGAAATCATTGCTGATTTTGTGCTCAAGAAACATTTCTTATTATTATCAATGCTGCTTTATATTTTGGTGGAAATCAATTTTTTTTTATGAATAGAAAGTTCAAAAGGAAAGCATTTATTTAAAATATTTGGTAACATTATAAATGTCTTTACCTGTTACTTTTTTTATTAATTTAATGCACCCTTGCTGAATAAAAGTATTGCCCCTGGTTTCACAGACAAGGCTTAAGCCTAGTCCCAGACTAAAATGAATGTTTGAGCTGTTTTAACTGAAAGCAACTTGCACCGACAGATCTTAAAATATGTCAGTGCCATTTTTTTGTCTCAAGATGCACACCAGTAAAGTGCGTAGATAGATACAATTGATTAAATGGATAGAACAAAATGGAGAAAAAATGTCAACAGTTACAGAAAGAAACATTTTGTATTCAAGGCAATGACATCATTGCACTATAATAATAATAATTAGACGGATCAAAAAATTATTTCAAGATAGATAGGAGAGAAGGAGATAGATAGATTAGACTTGAGAACCTTTGACTTTATTTAGTTAAAAAAAACATTTAATTGTGGAACTATTAAATCAAATATTTTTTTGTTGTTGTAATGGCGAGACACTGGCAGGGTGCAAGACTTGTGGGTGTGGCACTGCAGCGTGCCCATGGACGCCGGTCATACAGGGAGGTAGGGGGCTGTTGCAGCATGCCTTTCTCTCTTCCACTTTCTCTGTGTCCCGCCCCCTTTGCCACTGCCATCTATTGGCTTTCCCAGAATGCCCTCTGTCTGAGAGCACTGGCCTGAAATAAAACTATGAGGGCCTGCGCGGAGAGAATGGGAGCTTTGTCTCAGCTGCCATTTACACTGTCTGGGGGCATAGAGACAGAACTCAAAGAGAGTGTCTGATTGCAAATTAGCACAGCCCAGGGCTCAATGCTCCATGCACTCATACACACTCACGCACTGGCGGTGTGAGGCGTGGAGAAAGTTCTGCATTAAACACCGCTGAAGATCATTACGCTCTTTCGGTCTATTGAATAGTGCCCCATTTCAGTCAGGGGCGCAAAAAATAATTAGCAGCAGGCTTCTCTTGAGCTGACTTGCGTATGACCAAAGCATTTGGGCTTGCTTAGTATGCAAGTGATGCCGGGTCTGAATTTGTGATTAGCTGAAAAAGACAAAAGGTGCAGCCGGTGCACTGCAGGAGCGACGTCTCTACATCAGCGGGCTCCGCGAGTGGGCCTCTCACTACTTTTCGGTGTGATTGACATGTGTCAGAGAGGATCGCATGCAATTTGTTACATGACGACTCTATTTGGCGTGAGAATTCACCGTCTTTATCTTACAAATGCAAATGTAATCATTTTGAATGGTTTGACCTATATGCGCCCTGGCCAACTGGTTTCAAGGTAATCGGGCTGCCCGAGGAAGCAATTTAACCGGCACAAGGCCGTAAAGGTTGTGTGTATTAAATGTCATATAATCAAATCTTCCCTTGACTTTCTGGTTTATAAATGTGGAGCACTTGCTGGCATTAATGTCTACCCTTTTTTTCTTGCATGTATTTATTCATTTAATTTGAGAGGCATGTAATGCTGGAGACTACAGTGGTTCAGTAAGTTTCATGTAAACATGTGATGCCATGTGAACTCAACAACCCTTTCATAATAATCTGCTTGCCACCATCTCTGTTAATTCCCACGAGGCCACTTTGTGTAGGACATAAACACACACACGCGCGTTCACACATAGGACATAATTCGGCCTTTTAATCTGATTAGCTGTGTCTGTATGGAAGAACCTGTGGGTTCATTGAGTGTGTTCCTCTTCTTCTACTTTAACCACTGGCAGAGTGGTGAAGCAATGACACCAGTATTCATAGGGAAAGTAATCTGATTTAGAGGGGAAAAATGCAAGGTAAATTGTTCTTAAAATACATTTTAGCCGTCATATCTGTCATCCACCATCCTGTATGAACAAATATTTTCCTCAAGTGTTAAAAAGATGTTAGTTAGGCCTATTATGTCAGTTATATCCTTTTTTTTTATTACATTTCTTTCAAAAAGGAATAATAACTAAATAAGGGTGATCAAAGCTTTTATGTGATTTATTTTTGTCTTTGTATTAAAATTTAAAACGGTATCTAAAAATGTCAGCCCGAAAAAGTAAACTAATTATTTATTCTGTCTTCTGCCCATTTTATTGGAAAAATATTGCCTTGTTTGAAAAAAACTTTTATCTGTATCTGACAGATAAAACAGGTCTCTGCCTGTTTTAAGTGGCTTTGTCAAATATTTTTTTACGAGCAAGTATTGTGTTTAAAAATACATTTGTGAAATTGTTGTTGCTGACAATGGGCCACAAATACAGCAGACTTGACTTAAAGGAGCACTGAAGCAGGAAAAAAAATCTAACTAATGGTCTTTGAGAGTCAATAAAAAGGGTAAATTAGAATTATTAAATGCCATCTAAAGAGTTATTTCCTCAACAGTTTATAGCGTTGGAAGTTAAAGTTGTTTTATGTACATTGTACATTTAACATGTTTTACACATTCTGTAAGTATACTAAACATCCAGACACAAATTCTTAATATTAATGAATCAATTTAGCCTAAAATGATATTTAAAAATAATAAAATAATTAATGCTTGACTCACTTGTTAGCCACAACCAGATGAAAATGCCCTTTAAGAATGCCTTTGATAGTGCACACACACACACACACACACACACAAAGGTTTAACACTAAATCACCTGATACCCGAAGCCCTTCTGACTTAACCCATTTAAACCCCTGCCCCCATTTGTCATCAAAAAATAACTTTTATAAAACATTGTGTGACCAAAAATTACTTTTACAGAATTGTCAAAGTTCTATAAATTAAAGTGCTTTAATGTAAAGTCACATGACCAGAGCTGTTAAATGCCAGTTTGCCCTTCTGAAAGATGTCTGTGTCAAAGCTCCGTATACAACTAAGTTACCAAAATTCATATATATAATATTTAAAGGGTCTATTTTTCTCATATAAATCATCACAATAAACATGTAAATATGTCAGTGGTCACATTTTTAAGTAGTGACTGATTGATTCATTCACATTATAAGATGGCAGACTTCGTCTTTTTATTAAAGCATTGTCACATTAAATGAAACAAAGTAAAATAAATAAAAAATCCATATTAATATTCCCAAAGTTGCCTGATAGTAAAACAAACATGATAATGTATGTTATTTTATTTTTTGTAACTTTCTTTTGGGTCTTATTGAGCAACTGTTTACAGAAACAATGCGCAGAAAAAATCATATACTTTTACATACAGTTTAACCCCCCTTTTTCTTTTTCTTTTTAATAGAAGATGCATGTAACTTAACGTTAGTTTATTTCATTGTACTATCACTTAGCTAGGCCTATGACAATTTTGGGGTTTAAACAGGTTAAACGATGGATTACAAGACCCGTGACACCTACAAACATTTATGAAAAACGCCTTTAAATATTTTATATGTAGGCATTTGTACTAAAATGTGCGTACAATATTTCATTGTTACAACATACGTCGGCAAGGTAACATGTAGTTATTTATTTTATGGATCAGCAAATGACCAGATATAATTCCTAACACCTTCTTTATTCAAAAATGTTAGTATCAAACATCATGGATGTTCCTGAACCACACTTTTATTTACTGTACTTTTATTTACCTACGATAAATAAAAGCTCCTCAAGCCCAAACTTTTACCTCAGATTTGTCGTCGGTTTGAAAACGAACTGCATATTCGTCGAGCTGAGGTAAATCTGCCGAACGGGTCGACCTCGACGAGCCCGTTAATTAAAAAAATAAATAAAAGCCCACGGCCACCATCATTATATATCCAATGTGAATAAGGGTAAACTATGTTATTTGTGCTGATATTAGATAGGTCAGCGGCTGCTGTCTGGCTCTTGTGTAACGGTCGCTGCGCGCGCTCGTGTGTGTGTTGTGTGTATGTGTGTGTGTGTGAGTGAATCACAGTTAGTTCACCTTAGTTGAACTTGTGTGATCTAGTTCACGGTAGTGTGAGGCTGTTGGTCCGGTCCTGTGGCTGTTGGGAGAGTGAACAGATCTTCTTGATAATGTAAAAAAAATCAAACTACCCTTAAAAGACGCAGTGTGTCGTCATGTTTTTGTCTGGATGGGAAGGTTGTGATAGTTTGCTCACGGACGGTTGTATGTAACGTTCGTGTGTAACCTAGCAAAAGTGTCCGCGCGACACGAAATTTCAGCCTGAACTTGAATAATAACGGTCGTCGTGGTTTATTCACCGATCCCCGACAAGTTTCTTTTGTTTGTTTGTTTTGCCGTTTCTAACAACAACTAAAGGAGTACGAATGACCTAGATGAAGCTAAGAAGCGGATGAAACGCGGACGTAAATAATGTAAGTTTGCCGTTATCATATTGTAGTTGGTCTCGTCGGTTGAATTTTTTTTCTTTCTATTTTTTCTTGTATTTTGCTGTTACGTTTGAAATGATATGCGCCAATGATACGAAGCCGGCATATGGGGCATTATTTAACTGTAGCCTAGTTTTCACAGCTTGTGTTTCTGGCATCAAATGTAAAATATCTGTCGAGCACGCACTCGAATCGAGGAATAGTTCATTTTATTAGTGCACGTCGAAAAGAATAATAGAGCAATACACACTTAGACATAGAAAAAGAGGTCAGTTTCTCATGGCCAGACGTTTTTGTTCACGCTTTTCAAATAATCGATCGTTCTGCTCTCGTTTGGGTTTGTATAGATTCTTCTCTTTTACTGAAGGCACCATGAGACGGATCTAACGTTAGGTCTTCTCGTTTAAAAGAGAAATGAATCTAGTAACGTTACGTGTACTTCATATGTGATGTCTTACTAAAAGATTTCAAACGAATGTCTTTTTTCATGACTATTTCATCCCATCTATTTCAAACTGAGGTTGTCTACAATGTTTCATACAACTTAGTGAAATAATTATTTAATCTCAACTAATGTAATTATTATTTAAATAGATTATTTTATGCCCCCTTTGTATTGAAAATTCATGCTAATATCTTAGTTTACATCCTTGTGTCAAGTCCTCAGCCCCTTTTGGTTGATCATAATGCAGTTATTTTAATACATTCCACTTATTTGACATGGTTTTATTTCCCTAAATGCATAGTGCTATTGTTGTAGACTTTTTTTTTTTTTTTTACAGTCAGTGAGAGTATAGCTTATTCTGAAATGTTAGACTGTGTGTCTGTGTTGCAGTGGTGCTTGAAATGGTGAAAATCTTTCTCGGACTCAACCCAGAGATGGAATGTTCGTCCACCTTTTATCTGGTAAGATTTTATCTTTAAATATACAGTTTTACATTTTTTCAGGGTGAGCAACTCGGTATAAATAATTGAATGTGATAATAATCTGCTGTTATATGCTAAAAGTGAAATTACAGTTTTCTGTACTTCTGTTGTACTCGTACATCAGACAGATGTTAGAATAATGAAGCCTACTGAATAACCGAGGTGCATATATTGCTTTACTGTGTGTACGTGTTTTGTAATGTATTATTCATATATTTGAAAGTGCATGGATTTGTGCATCTCATTTTGTGTCTGTGAGGTAGGCTATTACTTTTAGTTGTTGACTAGTTGAACACCTCTGTGTCTTGCACACACATGCTATAACATGTAAACCACCGTCCTTTGAGATTTGTTATGCTGACTGTGCGTTTTCCACGTCAGGTTATGACGGCCTGCTTATTCTCTAATTTCCTTTAGTTCATCATTTTTTGAATTTGTAATAGTTTCAAATTCGTTGTCAGTCAGTTTGAAGGTGCATTAGAGAAATTCAGCTGTAGTTGTCCTTACCATTGCTTGGTTGTATTTTATGGAAAGCGAAATACCCCCTAATACTAAACAGAAAATAAGAGGGAAGATATTTCATTTTAAGTCGGGATGTTTTAGCTATTTTTTGAGGTTTTACATGAAACCTCAGTCAGATGTTTTACATATGTTTGCCTCTTAATGTGATCAACACTCACTGTAAACAGCGCCATGCATTATTTTGAAGGGCTTGTTTATTTAAATTTTTTCCACAATCATTTTTCTAGTCGTGCACCTTCTGACAGAGGAGACGTTCAGAATGCTGTTGTCAGCACTTCAAAACAACTGGGGGAAAAAAGAGAAAAAGGTCATCAGTCATTTGTGCAATCTGTTTCCACTTGTCTTAATGTTGTCACTCAGCACTCGATTTATATTGCCAAAAATATCTTTTCATTTACATCTCCTGTCGGTGAAATAACCAAACCACCGTTGAGCACAGAGCTTCGTAACCCGAGGCGGAAAGGATCGGGCCAGGTCTATGCTGAGAGCACACGACCGAGGCCAGATTGCATTCAGTAGGTCTGACTGACTTCGTAAAGTGTGTGTGCACACTGTAAGTGTCTTTCCATGACTGGCCCCTGGTGCTACAGCCACGCCAAACTGTCAATCCCACAGGAATGTCTCCCCAAACTCTCTGCAACAGATGACAGAAATTTGGCATATGTTATTGTCATATTCTTTTTCTCTCAGACTTTTTCTTCATCCCTCCTCTGCTTTTGTGCTCGGCTTCAGGTTTTTCTGTGCGCTCTCCCCTTTTTCCCCTGCTGCATTTCAGCAGAGACAGAAGGCCAAGCATGTAATGTGTCAACATGACCTGGACTCCGTACTGTAATCTGAGCATTACGCTTGGCCTTTCGAAATGATTTGATAATGACGCCGACGGCTCGTTACCGGCATCTTTTGCTTAAACACTTTGAAAATCGCCAGATAAATGAGGAAAGCCAACCGAGCCATTTGAGATTACAAAGAGGAGAACAGTCCTACGCGCTCTTTGCTCCGGCGAAGTCATAAATTCATCTGTCTCGTAGCTGGGCTGCATCCAAGCTAGTTTACCTCAGCTAACCCTACGAAAAAAGCATTCATCATTTAAAATTTAAAATGCAATCACCACAGAGAGAGGAGGCGCCTCGGCTAACCTGTCACATTCACACAATCAATCCTCGCTTTTGTGCAGCTCTCTCAGATGATTTGAGTGGCCTGTAGTGTCAGCTGAGGTCAGGGGCGTGTCCTGAGCTTTTAGCCTGTAGCCTGTCTGAAGCTGGCACTAAAAGGTTGCACAGATGTGAGGAAGAGCTGTTAGAGCGCTGCATGTCCGACAGGAGTCTGGAACATTACAGATCACTGGGGGATGTGCCTAAGCTGCTCAGATTCATGGTGCAGCAGAGGACAGTCAGACTGACTGACACACATTCTGTAATCACAGGGTTGCGTTTTACCTGTCATGCAGGGAGACATCAGGTGACGCATTCTGTGCGTGCTCGTCCTCTGCGAGTGCATGAGGTAACTGAGGTCGTGTGTGTGATTTATGTGTGTCAGCGCGTGTGCGCGTTCGTTTTAGAGAATTTGTGGGTATGAGCGAGGAGCTCTTAAGTGCTTGACCTAATTTCGCAGGCAGAGAAGAATTCGACAGTGAAGGCCTTCCTCTGTTAGTGTGAGGTTGCTGTGCTGGGTGTTTCCTCCCAGGGTCTAACAGGAAGCTCATGTTTGAGTTCATTTGAGGACAGGGAGAAGGCTTTTCTTTCCACTGTGGATCATTCTAGAGAGGGGGAGAAAGCCAGGGCCTCAGCTCTGAATCGCCCCTCTGCAATCTGGCATGTGTTTTAGCTCCTTATACTGCTGTATTGTCTATTTTGGCTGAACTTAAGTTTTTTTTTTTTTGCTCCTGCCAAGAAAACATCTATTTTTTGGGCTTACAGTGAGCAGGAGCTGAGATCCCAAGTCAAAAATGACTTAATGAATCCTGTGAGCAAATGAAACAATCCTCTGCAGGGTTCTCTCCTGCTTCCTTTGGTTCGGTTTTACATTCCAGGCTCAACTGAGCCGGGTCGTGACCCGAGAAAATGCTGTGCTGTTTGCGGTGGTTTTGGATGAATATTCGCAGCACAGATGAGCTTATGGACGGTTCTTGAAATCAATTTAAGTGCTTGTGCATTTACATTGAGTTTAAGTAAATGTTCATGGGCTATGATTTGTCGTTCACAGGTTCGGGGACTTTGGACGACTCTGACAGACATGCTTGACTACGCAGGTGAGAAGCAATTTGACAAACTAAAGTGACCATCAACATACAATTTGAAGTGCCACTCCTTGTCACAACTGGCCAGTTTTGTAAAGAACTAAATTCATTTTTTTTTTTAAATAGTGATCTAAAAAAATATATATATATATTTCATTTAACAGATTCTTTTAAGAAATAAAACAGGCATATTTTATGCAACTGTATTGTTCCATTGGAAATATTTTGAATGTGAAAATATTTAAACTACTGTGTGAATATTATATAATTGTGCAAAAGTTGACATGTTTCTTTTACGATAATAATTGTTGT
Source organism: Scardinius erythrophthalmus (assembly GCF_964197995.2). Lineage (NCBI taxonomy): Eukaryota > Metazoa > Chordata > Actinopteri > Cypriniformes > Leuciscidae > Scardinius > Scardinius erythrophthalmus. Next base: position 14,270,801 of record NC_138224.1, on the reverse strand, counting down.
ACAATCTTAAGTGCATATTGCAGCCAGTCTGCAGGCCTGCAGTGTTCGTGTGGTCTCTTTGAAATGTGAATTCTGTGTGGGAGGCCTCTCTATTCATCTTCTGTGAACGTTTCATGTTAGTCGTTTAGTGAAGTAAGGAGATATCAGGTATTCTAGACATGTTTTTTCCTAATTAGAATGTACATGATATGTACTGCATAATCCTAAATGTTCTGACACTCGATTACATGTTCAGAACATCATACGCAGATCAAATCTTTCATCAGACAGTGGGGTTGTTCAAATCTAGGGCACGTCTTTGAGAGCTTATTTCTATGGTGGGCAGAGCAGAAAAATGATGAGGATCGACCTGTTAGTCTCCCATTGCATCAGTTTGACTGAAATTAGAGGCAGGTTTGGGATGAAAGGTTTGCAGTATCCTGATTGTCTGAAAATGATCGTTTCAGCGTGCCTGTGCTCATAACCACAATGATCAAACATGATTTATCTTAGTGGTGAAGTTGTCTTATTTGTAGGGTTGGTTTTTTGCTTCTTTGTGACTGTCTTTCTCTAACTCTGTTCGTCGCTGTCTTGTAGGTTGACATGTTGGTTGTTCCATGGATTTCGAAGTGTGTGAAATTAGCATGACATGAACTAAAACATTCTGTCTTTGTGGTCTTTAGCGAAACATCCAGTACCTCCAAAATTATATTATTTACTCATGAGTCAGGGCTCCCAAACTCTCTAAAGATATGCAGTTAGAAGTATTACGTTGCGTTTTTCGATAACCTTAGTGCATGTATTGTGCAGCGGAGAAAAAGAAAGAGGAGACTTTCTTGAAGGAGAATTTATTAAGATGCACTGTCTTTATCACTCAATCATCTAATGGTCTCTTTCACACATTGTACCCATTTCCTTGTCTCCTGCAGTGTGGATGTACTCTCAGGTCATGTGCCGTTTACAGGTGTCATCCAGATGTTTTCTTGCGTGTTCTGATGCTCCCTCTGTTAGTACTTAATGTCATTTTTTGCAGAAACGTTCCTGATGTCTAGCAAAGAGTATCACTCTCACATAAGCTTGAAAAAATAAAAAAAAATTGTGCATAGCTAACACGTGTGGCATAAACATGACCAGCATGACACTGTCACGGCTGGTTTTCTCCCAGTTTTTGCAGTCATTTCCCGTCTGTGTAGAGTGTTCTTTGAGCTACACGCTAAAAGGATAAATAGTTAGAAACAAAATATCCATACGGTGGAACACACTTAGGAATACTTGATTGATGAATCTGTGTTTTTTTGCATAATGACCGCTAAACTGTATAATTGACCCATCCAACCAATTTCTTACATAAATGTGCTAGTTTCATGTCTCATATTTCTTTCCAGTCTCTTTGTTCTCATATAATGAAATTATTTAAACTCAAATCAATATTTCATGTCCATTTATTAATTTATTTTCTTAAATAGATGCATTTATATAATAAATTAAAATGAAAACACACACACACACATACAGTACACTTAATTAACTAGTTAGATCTGTCATGTGACTATAGAATTAATAGAATTAACTGAAAAAATATGGCATTTATTAATATTTGCTGAGAAAAGCCCCCAAATGAAGATTGCAATACATTACATTTCCTTACATTCTAATCTTTGAATAGACATTACAAAAAAATTCAATATATTAATTCATATATGAATTAGTGCTGTTAATGTTTTAACACATGCAATACATTTTTGGCCAGTATAACGTGTTAAATTATTTAACTCAATTAACGCAGCATCCATATTTTCTGTCATCCTTTGGTTAGCCTTACATTATATGATCACACTCTTATTCATGCAAGTGCTTTTAAACCATTCCAGCACGACAAGACAAAAGAGAACGCGCTGCTTGTGAATGTCCGACACACACACACGGCGCACAGAAAGACACGCACCAGTATCGTGCGCACAGACAGCGCGCCAGAATCGAGTTATTTTTTGCGCGAGTATCCTCGTTAAAGCAGACTTAAATTAGTTAAATAAAGTCTTAAATGAACGTACAGAGACTCGTGTGAGATCCTCGTCATGTGCGTCAGCGGCAGGTCTTAAAGTGACAGCAGCCACTAATGCTTAATCAAAGTTAATCAAAGAACAAAGTTAACAGAGAAAATTACTCATTGCTCTTGACTTAAGAACTTTTGTAGCTTTAATAAGGATTAATCTATATTTAATTGATAATTTATGCAGTGCAGACTGTATGACAACTTCATTATTCAATTTCACAGGGTACAGATAAATATGACATTTATTTTGGGTTTATGTGAGGATTGTTTTAAGTTCACTTAAATGAACCACTCTAATTAAAAGTTGTTGTATTTTTTGAAGCCTAATATGTGTTTTTAAAAAGATAGCTTTCAATACACTGTAATGTTGAATGGCTGTAATTAATGTTTAAAATTGGGGGTGGGGAAAATAATTTTCATCAAGACATCTGTCGCTGTATTAATATCTGTGAAACCGGCCTTCATTTATAAAAAGATGCCATTAAACAAGTATTTAAAATATACTGTCTTTGTTTCTACATTAATTTGGAGATTAGCAGTGCAATTAATACATCATAAAATATATTAAAAATGTATAACGACATTTTAATTGAGATTAATCACAGAAAAAAACGTGTGATTTAATCTAGTTAATCAGACAGACAGACAACTTAGACTGTTTTGTCATATCACCCTGTTTTTTCAGCATCTTGCACAATGAGCGCCATGTTTTTAAGATGCTGTGTCAAGTTAAAAATATTACAACTTTGAAGAATTGCATTTGATCTGTTCTGCTCCGTCCAGCTGTAATGCAAGAACCCATTCTTTGCGACTGTGAGGAGCTCCATCTGCTCTCCGTAGGTGCGGTTTGATGGAATTGGAATTTCATATCAATTTCTTATCATAGCAAAAGCTTCCAAATCAACCATTGCAACATCCAGACTTCTTCTGAATACAGTGAGTCAAGAATTTGCACTGACAAAGACCAAATATGGACTGTTTAGTTAGCATAATGATTATGAGAGTCAGAATTCCATCTTATGTAGTAATAAAATCATACAGCTTGAGCAGAACAATGTCCTTGAGACATTTCATTCTTAGAGATCATAATCAAGCATATATTTTTATTACATAAACTTTTTGTTTGGCATGTAATAATTTTGCACAGTCAAAAATAGTTTTATAAGTTTGTGCCTAATGGTGTTTTAAAATAATTTACCTCAGCTCACCGTCAGATTATGTCTATTATGATTTTTATTTGATTGACATGTTCTGACGTGATCATCTACCTATCCGCTAGTTATAATGACAATTGACAAATGAGTAATGTTGTTTGTCACAGCGGCGTTTGTCTTACATATTACATATCCTTTGCTTATAAGTTTTTGTTTTATGCAGAGTAATGTCATTTATAAAAAAAATTATGTTGTTTTATCATTTTTGGAAACTTTAAACATGCTATTTTTTGTCTTAAAACTGTTAAATGTGACGTCTCCTGACTTATTAACTGCCTATCCAGTGTAATAAAGCTCTTTCCAGCACTTAAATTGTAAAGATCCTCCCTTTTCACATTCAAGTGACCATTGTGTTAATTTAAGCAGTTTGTTATTCTATGATGGATTGCCATATTGGTTTTCTGCACAAAGCATTCAAGACTAAAAGTTTTGGCTGTGTCAAAAAGGTGTAAATGCTGGCTCTGTGATGCTATTAAAACATTGCTCTTTGTTTGAGCATCCCTGACAAGGCAACATTGGCTTGACCAATGGCATTAGTTTGTGCACAATTCCTTTTGAGGTGCAGAAATTGTGATTTTTTTTATTTATTTTTTTTTATTCATACGTTCAGCAAATTCTTAAATGAGAATCATGACATGGAAAAAAAAATCCTAAGGGGCTGTTCACACAGGACGCGTTTTTTTCACTTTTCCATTGTTTTTCAATGTAAACACTTTCTAGACCAGCGTCTTTAACCGTTGTGCTCACATCTCACATCGTCCTTTGCAGTGTCTCGAGCATGACAAGGCATTCCAAAATTACGCGTCTCAAGGCACCACTCTTTTGTGTCTTGTGTTTTTAACAGCAAAAATGCATTCTGTGTGAACTGGCCCTAACACAATAAACAAAAAACAACAAAATTATTTTTCATACAAGCATCCAGTGGATCTCATAGATTTGTATTTTTTTCTCTCCATAAGGCTGTTGTTAGTGTTGAGTGTGAAGGCCCAGCTCCAGACGAGGGCTGCTCCATGGGTAGGCCAATGTTGCATTGTTGGCAGTGGCTCATTTGAATAGCCCTTTAGTATTTTCTGTGAGCAAGTCAGCGCCATTTGCATTTGTTCCAGTCACAAAGGTTTACAGGTCAATAGAGACCAAGCTAACATGCATAGGAACCCTCTCTCCTCTTATTCTCCTTTCTCTCAACCTTCTTTTGCCCTTCCTTGGTTGTCATGATAAACTCTGCCCGTCTCCCTGGGAATGTGTTTGTGCATACGTGTGTGTGCGTAGCAACACCTCAGATGTCTGGTGAGTGATTAATTCTAAGCTGGGAATAAGACTGAAGAGAGGCCCCTGGTAACCCTCAAGCAAACACCAACAATAATTTGATTATCACACTTGAACATGCTTATTTAGCCCATGCATGGTCGTGCATGCGTGCGTCTGTAGGTCTGCACACTAGGGCAGAACAACACAGAGCATACCTGATTAAATGGAGCCCATTCAGGACTGTTGTTTGTGAGCAGTTTGAATGGCTGCAGTGCTGACACATAGCTTCTTAGATGCGCGCACATAGACAGAACCAGAAGCCCCAGGTCTTCATAATTAATCCCAGAGTGAGCTCATGGCCCAATCCTCAGAGCTTTAACTCTGTGCTTTCCATATGTCACACTCCTTCATACATGTACACATACGGAGAGAGAGAGAGAGAGAGAGACACTTACACATGACCTTACACTGAGAAAGTCTCTCTTGTGTAACGAGCCCCTTGATTTTTTTATTCTTTTTTTTGCGTGTTTTAAAGAATTATGATTTTTGTATTTATTTATTTTATAACAAGTACCAGTTTAGTTGCATTCCTTTAGTTGAATTAAAGCTATAGTTCACCCCCCCCAAAAAAAAAATTTAAATTATTGTAAACTGTCATTATTTACTCACCCTGATATCGTTTTAAAAACTGATATATTGATTTATTTAAAAAAAAAATGTTTTATATACTTTAGTTATTTTAGAATGCTCTTTTCAATAATGTGAAACTAAATGATGACCAGAGCTATCAGGCAGGATTTTCAGTGAATAATGGCTTCTCAAATAAAGTAGCCTAATTGCAAAAAGATTTTGTGGTGCATTTTGTCCTTATTGGAGCTTGACAGCTTGTGAAAGAGAGCAGCATAGACATTCTGCATTCAATTTTTTTTTTTCTTTTTTTTTTTTTTCTTTTTTTTTGAGTTTGACAGAAAGGGGGAGGGGAATCATATTTATAACAATATGAGGGTGATTAAATGATGACAACATTTTTTGGTAAACTATTCCTTTATGATTATTTTAAAATGTTATAATTAATATCACTATTTGAACTAAACTAGTTTGCAATGTCTTGCTCTGAATTTTATACATAGTCCTCATGTTTCACACATTTTTTTGAAATACATTCATATCTTGCGTAGTAAATATGGCAGTAATGCTTTGTCATGAGCATGGGTGGTTCAAATGTGCTTTAGATATGAAATCTTCTGGTAGCGCAGTGCTGCCATAGCCTACATTTACCTTTTACCTTTATCAGAGACATGACACTGTACTATTGAATTTCTTAAAACCTTTTATTTATTGAGAAGCAAAACATTTTTAATAAAATGTTTCCAGTTCAATCTTGTACAGTACTCATGACCATCTGATATCATGCACTGTAAAATGCGAAAATAAGCATTATTACTATTGAAATAATTTTATTGGTGTTGTCTAATGCAGTCAGGTTAATGTAATCATATTAATACATTAGCATAATAATAACGTTTAAAAACTGTTTTTTTAATTAAAACAATTCACTTACTGTAGATGAACCATGTAAAGAACTTCTCTATTAGTTTATCCAACATTTTCACAGTGCGTGTTTGTGTTTGCATGTTTTGTGTGTGTTTGCCGCAGGAAGGCAATAGTCAATCTGCATCTCTCTTTTGCCCGTTCTTGTCCCCTCTTAGCTGGACGTGTGAATTGCAGCACAAAACGTGGGCTGCTGGATCAGCATGCGTGCTACATAAAGACTGCTTTTGTTATAGCCGGCATGCTCATGACCGCTGGCATCTATAGCCCCTCACCCCCAACCTCACCAAACTGCACCAGGCTGACTAGAGAAACCCCCATGGAGGGAAGGGACAGTGACTTACAAGCTCACACCCCTAAAACTTTAGAGCAAAATAAATAAACTTAAAAAAAAAAAGAAGAAGAAAAAAAAGTGTATTTCTTCCCTATTATTTTCCCTCTGGGGACAATAAAACTTATTTTATTCCATTCCAGATCAAATTTAAGTGAATTTATCTTTTTAGAGATTCATTATAGGATAAAACTATTCTGAGCTATAATGTTCCAGTTCAGCATAACTCACTCTGTTCGCCATTTTCGTTGTAATAATGATTCAGAGTAAAAACAGAAGTTCCACACGTCTTTTTAATGCTATCGGTAGATGACGAGCAGAGAGCGTGCGTGTCTGTTGGGCCTCAGTCGACACGGGCCTTAGAACTGAAACGATGACGGCAGACGTTGCCTTGCAGCTGCCGTGCCGATATTGCACCATGTTCACCTCAGCCTATTAAAGGTTGGGATTCCCATCGGGAGAACGCTCATGCGCAGACAATTAATGGAACAAAAAATAAGAAAAACCATGACAAGATAATACGTTTGCGATAATGAGCCTCCACTGACCTATAATCGTCCTTTTACAATGAATTTTAACCAGAATAATGTCCTTGAACACCAGCAATGACAAGTGCCACATTCTGTGTGGTTCTTCTAAAAATTGGATGTTGTTATATACTTGAGAGGAGACTTCTGGGCCCTTACTGTTGCGATGACCTAGGCAGAGATAGACGTTCCCAAGAAAAAAAGCTGACCTCTAGACCATCATTTGATGGTATTTTTCAATCATTTTTAAGATTGCATGGAACTAAGGAATTTGTTAGATATTTTTTTATGCTATATTAATTAAAAACCAAAGCGTTAGTCTGACTCAAATTATTTGTGCTCTTAAAATTTAACAACTGCATAGTGACTAAATTTAGTCTAAATCTGAGCTCAATTAAAAAAGAAATTACACTGGAAAGTTTATTTCATGGTCTTGCTATCATTAAAACCATACCTCTCTTATGTCTTTATTTAATATAGAGAGGAAATCCAAAGTAAGTAAAATCATCCAGAGTGCACCATTGGGGCTCCGTCCAGCACATCCCTCGCTCCGGTCATTGTCGGTTGTGGGGGGAAGAGGGTTGACTGGGTGTATAAGGTTCAGCTGGGGCAAATCCTGGAGGTCTCGTCCATACGGAGGCGAAGTGATGTGGCACATGCAAAAGCAGGCTTTGCTGGCTTTTAAGAGCCAGAACTTTTTTAAGTGCCAGAACTGTCCCCCTTCCCCTCATGCACACACACACACACACAATTCTCCAGCACTCAGGAAAATAAAGAAGGACTCGTGTGTTAAAATGTATTATTAGAAGCAAACCAGAATGGACAGGCCGTTTGGAATGGAGATGAGAGTTAACATGCATCAGAGGTTATTTAGGGGGGAGTAGAAAGCACTGAATGATGCCTTTGCTGCGTGTTGGGGAAGTATTTGGATACGGACATAGCAATTAATTTGTGCATGCGGTTTAGAGATTGAATATTTGTTGTACATGTTTGAATGCATTAGAAATAATTGATAATTTAACACTATTTAAAACTTATTTAGAAGCTCACATTTTGGTAGACCCTTGGACTGGAGTTCATTTGAGGTTAAATATTTGCTAGTAATTTGTTAGAATAATAACTTTTTTTTTGGTGTATGCCCTTTCCACTACAGCTTGAAGTGATATATTTGGTTTTGTGAGCTGCACATGTCCCCTCAAAAATAGTGCACCTGTTAATTGTCATTTGTGCTCTTTATGAAACTGTCTGATAGTTTTGGAAGTTTCAGAGTTAATAAAAGTGCCAGAGAATCCTGCTCCTCTCTCCAAACACATAGTGCTCAGCAGAAAGTTCGGGAGATTCGAGCATGCGTCAGTTAGCGGCCATGCGAGTGAAGTGGACACGGAGAAAGTCTGTCCTGTCGATCTTTTCTTTTCTTTTTTTTTTTATCTGTGTCCCTTTTTCCCCACATGACTGAATATTTTAAGGTGAGTTACTTTTAGAGTAGTCGTTTTTAAAATGTTTCAGTGTATTTGTAGCTGTCGGATACAGATAAATTACGGTAGTGAGGTCAAACAAACTCTTAGCAAATTAACTTCTATTTACCGGTTGAAGCGGAACCTCCGTGATGAACTCATTCCTAATTAATGTTACTGTTGCCTTATAGTATACAAATAGCACATAACAGCACTTAAATAAGGTAAACATCTCTAACATCTCTAAAATCCTAGCATTTGTTATTTCACTGATTAAAAAAAAAGGGGATAAAAAGAAGTAAAAATCAAATAGAAAAGCATGTAATGTGAGTTTCAGATATGCATTAACAGATTTTTAACCAAGGTTTTATCGTCATTATTATTCAGTAGAATAAAGTTTATTTTTGCATTATTGCAATACTATTTAATAAAGAAATCAACACCTAATAAAATAAATATAAAAACACTACATAAGGAGAGGTTGCATGTTTTAGATAAAGCAAGCATTTAAATAGATTTATTGTTGCATTATTCCTGTTACCTGAATTTATCTGTTAATCTGTTTACATAGAGGAACAGTTTAGGACTTCTACAACTACAATATACAGTGATTTAAAAAAAATATATACAATGTCTTAAATGTCTCTCGTTTTTAGCAAATCAGAGACCGAAGAGCCATTCAGGCATATTCCTCACTGTATTAAACCTATTTTTCATACAGAGCTTTATTTCTTCTGATTCTGGTGTGTATTAGGAATATTTTAATGCTAAAGATTTAGAGCTTCTGCCTTTAAAAAAATAAATAAATTATTGTTATAAATGCTAATAGAAACAAACTTCTGGCTTTGTTTAATCTCCACTGCCTATGAAAGAGAAAGGACAAAACAAGTTCAGGTTGTTCGTTAAATTATTCAAGCAAGGACATAAATTGTACAATCTTTTTTTATCATTCTGTTAAATTAGAAAAGTAGAAGTAGTAGGGGAAAATCTATATTGTCATTTCAAAGTCAAATTATATTGCACCAGGACCCTGATGTTTTTGCCTCAGTAGTTTTCTTTAGTTCTGTTTCTTTTTTGGAAACGACTAATTTTTTTTCCTCTTTTTATGTTAAAATAATAAATATAAAATACCACTTGTGTGTAAAAACAAAAAAAACATACAGACGTTTACATTTTTTCTATCATGATATTTGAATGTCATTCAGCCTTTGACATATTGTGGTCGGTTTGTATCTCTGTTTGCTCTGCTTAATGTGCTTTTTACTTATTTACTTTGTCTGCTATAAATAACAGGGACAAGTGAGTACACTACTAAATTACAGTAAATTTATCTGCAATGAGGCAAAAAAAAAAAATCCCATGTATGAAAATTATGGGAAACAACTTTTCAACATTGTTACTAAAAGCAATTGATCATATTATGTAGTGTCATAAAATAAAAAACATATCATAGCACTATTATTTTCTTTACAAAAAGTGCCCTTTCAGACAATTTTGAAGAAACAAAAGTAGGAGTGGGGGGGCCACTCCTACTTTTGTTTCTTCAAAATTGTCTAAAGTATCGTAAAACACCTGATTTTCTAATGTCTCATTTTTTTTTTTTATCCATATCTTTATGTTTTCATAGTAGTGACATTTTAAAATGATTTGTAAGTGTCGTAGTGTAAAATCACACCATGTAGAAAGTAACATGATTTGTTTCTCTTTTGACTTTTTTACAACTTTTACCTTGATTATATATATGTTTTTGCCATATTTAATTTTTTTGTTTTAAAATTATTCTTCCTCGCAGCCTTTTTGTTTCTGGAATCAATTCTGACCGTCTGTGTAATGGCCTGGCACTCTGAACACACACGTTCAAGGTTATGCCTACTCTTTTGCAGAGCCATACCAAGAACATTGCACCATTTTTTTATTACAAAATATCAAGACTTCATACACCAAAATATGATACTTTTTTTTATAATACAGATATCTACATAATTACACGCAGACAGTCTCATCCTGCTTGCGTGGACATAGGCGCATGCTCTTATCAGAGGTGACCACCATGTTGTCTAACTGTCCTCCATTTTGTGATTTCAGACCTTAACTGTAGCACAGCTGCCCCACCCTTGCGAAATTATGCAGCCGTATCCCGATGGATCCGAAACATTGACATTAATCCGTACTGATTTCATCTGGAATTATTGAGCTTTTGAACTTTTTTTTCCTCATGGGCACAAAATTATTTTCTACTTTATGAGATATTGTTGCTTATGTTCCTTCACATGGAGGTATTCTTACTGCCCTCTAAAAAGCTATTTTGTAAAAAAATATATATATATCAATAGAATCGTAGACTTTTTAAAACGCAGTAGTTTTCATCTGCGCTGCTAGGGCAGGGATGGCAAATTCCTAGACAATACCATACCAGTAGCTTATGATTGATAAATGTCATCTACTCTTCTACTTCTACAGAAGAACAGTTGTCCTCATATTAGCTGACAGGACAAGAGGTGTGTGTGTGTGTGTGTGTGTGTGTGTGTGTGTGTGTGTGTGTGTGTGTGTGTGTGTGTGTGTGTGTGTGTGTGTGTGTGTGTGACATCTTCCATGTTTGTGGTAAAATTGTATCACATCCACAGAATCAGTTGCAGTGACATGTTGCAGTAAATTTTCTTTTGATATTTCTCAGTGTATATTGTAATCCATCATATCTCTTAATTCATAGTAGTTATTATTACATTATTTAAATTAATACATTATTAGCTTACTGTGTGATTTGTATATGTAAATGACTGAAATAGATAACTTGGACACAGTAACCTCCGATAACAGATCACTCTAAATTGTAATGTAGACACGCATTTTCTGTAAAGCTGCCTTGAGACAATATGTATTGTGAAAAGGTCTATACAAATAAATGTGAATTGAATTGAATATAGTTTCAAAGACACTTTTAATTTTGGACAATATTTGAGGATTTAAGGTCGGGTTTTTTTTCGTTTTTTTTTTATGATGAATAATATTCAAAAAGTAAAACAATAAATATATATTTGTTTTAATTGTTTATTTGCTGCTTTTAATCCTTTATTTAATTATTTAATAAAAATGAATGTATTCATTCATATATTCAGCATAAGATTTGAATATTGTTTATAAAGAAATGCATTATTATTATTATTATGTTGTCAGTTGGTGTCAGTCAAGTGCCAGAGCTCCGCTCACGTTTCTGTCAGTGCTGCGGCGAGCCGTAAGGGTCATTAAGCATCTTCGTTCTAACGGCAGCTAGAGGTCAAGGGAGTTAATCGGAGTTGATGGAGGGGCCCTCCGAGTGACAGTCCTAGGGGCTCACCTCTTAATCTCTGTTTGTCTGTGTTTTAGTACTCTTTTCCTACACAAAGCAAACAGCACCCTCCCTCTCAATGGGGACCAGCTTGCTCCCAGTCTAGCACTTCTGACCTGTGGGTCATGCCCTTTGTTCCTTTCTCTACAGAGGCTGACCTCAGATTTCACCTCTGTAATTGAGGAGCCCTGTAGACACGTGCCCACGGGGCCCAGGAGAGACCACCACCGCTGCAATCTCACTGCTACCTCTGTGCTGGCGGAAAAGGGTGTCTGAAAATATGTCGTTTCCTATGGGTCCCAAGAAAAAACGTTTGGCTGATCAAAGGCCAGTTGCATAAACAACCATTAGGCTATGTTAAGACGTCTTGTGTTTGTGTCTTAAGACCAAGTATGACCAACTAGCAGTTTGCCAACGGGCAAGCAGTCTTACTTTTTGGAATCAAATTAGACCAATCTATGTTTTTATGTAACTGATTTCAAAAATGTATAAAGAGAAGTCTTAAAGAGAAAAATTTGATGACTGGTTTTCTGATCAATTCCTCAGTTGTTTTGTTTGTTGTGCAAAATACTGCTAAATTGTCTTTAATATCTTCTACAGATACACCATGCCTTCACATTCAGTCCATTTGGTCATGTTTATGTGGGGGCTTATTTGTTTTATTGAATATTTAACCTATTCCTCTCAATACGTATGTAAACTCTAGATCATTGCCGAGACTTAGATGCTGATGGACATTACAGATTTTAAAACTGCTGCTTTTTTTCTCTTAAAGTGGAAGTTTAACTCAGTTAATGAACTAGGCCACTGACTGAAGGACTGAGATGCTTTTTTAAATCTGTGCCAGGCTTGTCTTGTTGTGTTTTAATTAAGTTTTCGCTTAATGGGAGTGTTGAGAGACACTTGTTTTTGTTTTTTTGCTCTCCCAGAGCACGGATGAAAAATTGTAGGTTAAAGAAGCTCATGTCATGTTAGTAGTTTTTACTCATCTCCACAGAAGCATAATTATGAGTGGAAAATTGCAGCTCAATGATGTGCATGTGCAACACATTCCTTCGGATGCTTTTTTAAGTTTTTCTAGTTGATTGTGCTGGAGACCCCGATGTTCATTCAGGAGGAAAAGAAAATATACTGTAAAGCTCCTACAGATGCTTATTAAAATCTGTGATGGCGAATGGCTTTACATTGTTTGTAAGTATACTTCATTATTTTAGATCGTGCTTCAATCTCTCGTTCCGGTTTAAAAGGGTTAATGTGCATTTTAGTATTCAGTATTTATTCAGAAGGTCATATGCATATGTATGCTGACCATTTTGTATGCTGACCATTTTGATATTCCATAGATATAACCCTCCACAAAAAAAAAAAAAAAAATTTTGATATGTATCTATAAACTGTGTCGAATGCACTTATTAAATGTTGACATTTGGAAAAAGTGACCTGTCCACTGTGCTTTTTAACTTTGCGACGACAGCAACTTGAAACTTGCTATAGCCGTTATCGCTCTTTGGTAACTTTAACTCCAGAACACATACAAGCTTTTCAAATCACATGAGAGTCTTTTTAAAATGATCTCAGCGATGGTGCATTAAAGTGCTCTGAGGTTGAGCCCTGAAAAGTACCATAAAGAGTTTGTTTTGATTGGCGTTTGATCATAGTCTCTGAGCCTTGTGAAGGATGGGGCCTTACAGAACAGCTCACTGTTTGGGAGTTGGCAGCCGACCCAAAACCAAAATTGTATCCTCAAATGAACTTTAATGCAATGTACAACACAACACATGCGCCAATTTGCGACTCCCCATAGTAGCTCCTATAGTAAACAAGCAGGAAAATGAATGCCTGTGAATCAGCAACAGAGAATAAGAAGTAAAATAGAGATAATGTGGTTTAAAAAATGAGAAGGTTGGATTTCGTTGCACATTTTCTCTTGTGAGATGCGCCCTCTTCGTGATTGGCCGACAGACGTGGCGCAATGTGACGTGGACGCGTCGTACCTCGTGCCAGAACATGACCTGTTGCCATTAGGGAATCGGACTTTAAAAAGGAGAGGGCTGAGCGCTTGGAATTTGATTTAGCTGTAACGGTTTTATACGGGTGCGACTCGGCCCAGATTTGGTGTTGAATCGAGGGTGTGGTGTGTGGTATGTAGGAGGAACCAAATATGTATGTGTGTGAGAGTGTGTGTGTGTGTGTGTAATGAGAGGTCAGTGCCATGAGGGAGCCAGAAAGAGGAGGCCGAGAACGAGGCAGGAAAATCTGGGCGGACCGGGTGCTTTCGGTCCCTCCTCCACGTCAGTGTGTGTGTGTGTGTGTGTGTGTGTATCTGTGTGACAGCCTGATGAGCAGCAGCACCCTCCGCGCAGCCATGTTCACTGGTTGACGAGCATGCTTTTATCAACTGTTTAGTTCGCTAAACACAGAAAAGCTGTTTGTGATATTACACTGGCGGTCCGAGGAACAGAATCAGGCACAGGCCCCCCACTAACATGTTTTGGTATGTGTTTTTGCATTCTTTTTGGGCTTGTTCGCATTAGAGAAATCATCTGTTTGAACTTGTATTAATTCGCATTGATTAAACAAAAAAAAGTTTTGCACTAGACAGTACTGGCACGCTTAGCCTACATGAGCATGCAGTAGATGCACCAAGGATTCTTCGTAAAATAAGCTACAGAATAACGAAATCTTGAGTCCGTTTTCTGCATCCTCACCACCGGACTGCCTTACACGCTTGAATTTGGATTCAAAAGGGAGGCATGATGGAGGTGCATCCTAAAAGATTGAAAAACACTATTGGTGGCACGCTCAGCTAATTATTCCTCCACTGGGCGGATTCTCAGGTAGGCCTTGGGTGCAGTGTGTGTGTACGTGTGTGTGTGTGTCTATGCGAACACTGCAGATGATATCTTCCTGCAGACTGTGACAGATGTTTCACCTCCAGACCGTCTCACCCATACGCCTGTTGCTCCTCAACTCCTTCTCGGGGCAATGGGAGGAGGTCCCGTTAATGTTTGCAGATGTAGAAAGACACCCCAACGTTTGCGCACTTCACTTTTCCCAGAATCCCACATCATGGTATGGTCGTCTTTTAACTGCTGAGGGTTTTTGTATTACTTTCTCTTTCTTGTTTCTGATTACTTGTTTTGTTGTTCAATGCATTCGAGCCAGAGAACAGCTTGAAGGGTTGAGTTTAGTTTTGGCGGTGGAGCGTGTGCACGCTCTGTAAATTGTGTTTGAATGGTTCGTAACTGGTGTGAGCGTATGTTTCTGTGCACTCTCCGGGTGAACCGGAGTCTGTGTCACGCTTCCTTCCACTGTTCAGCCCTCCCTCCCTCCCTCCCTCCCTACTCGAGCTCTCGCTCACTGACTGGAGCGATGATTCAAAAAAAAAAAAAAAAGATTGCTCACGTACTCCACTGCCTCTCGGTTTCATCATCAACTTTTTTCCCC
This sequence comes from Scardinius erythrophthalmus, assembly GCF_964197995.2. Lineage (NCBI taxonomy): Eukaryota > Metazoa > Chordata > Actinopteri > Cypriniformes > Leuciscidae > Scardinius > Scardinius erythrophthalmus. The sequence goes on along the minus strand of NC_138224.1, from coordinate 14,255,672 downwards.
CCACTTCATTTTTCCCTCTCTCTTCTCCTCTAATTCCCTCCCTCCTTTTCTCTCTCTCTCTCTCTCTCTCTCTCTCTCTCTGTGCAGATAGAAATGAAAAAAAGCCTCTACCGCTGTTTCCACAGTACAGTCCCCACCCCTTCACCCAGTCTGTGCCAAGAGAAGGAGGGATTTCTACTACTCACAGGATTTTAACCCTGTAGCACAACTGATTGGCTCAAGCAGCTTCTCTGCCACTTCAGTTTTTCCTCTGCGTCTTTTCCGCCACTTCCCTAAACCTCGTCGGCGTGTTCTTCTGCGGTTTCGTTACCTTGAGATACTTTCAAACGGTGCTTTTGCGGCAGTTGGAGGTGTATGCCATTTCTCATCCTCGCCAGGGGTTAACGGATCCTTTCTGTTGCTGAGCTTTGAAAATGGCTGTATTCTCCCTGCTTGTTGCGTGTCTCGGAGAAGGGAGGCGCCTGGAGTTCTATCACTTTAGCGCCACCTCTCTCTCTCTCTCTCTCTCTCTCTCTCTCTCTCTCTCTCTCTCTCTCTCTCTCTCTCTCTCTCTCTCTCTCTCATACACACACACATACAGTTCTTTTTCTCTCTCTTGCTCTTTCCCTCTCTTCCCTCTCTGAAAGGAGAGCGGGAGGGCGGTGCGGTGTTGGAGCTTTTTCTGGGACAGGTGCCAATTCCAAACAAAAGACATAAAAAGGCACTGAGTGAGAGATGCCTCGATCGTAAGAAAGAAATATGTTGCACGATGAAACGAAAGAAGTTTGTGGTGACCGAGTGCGTGCGCGGTTGCGTGCGTTCAGCTGAATAGAAATGTTTGGAGCTAAGATTTGAAATACTTTTCTTCTCTATCTCTCTCACAACACTCTCTCACTTCTCTGGCGCTCTTCAGCCACTGAAGGCATTTCAGTCATGGGGGGTGGAAAGGGGAGGGGGCTCGGTTTTCAAGCTTCTGAATTATTCATACGCCTGGGCCAATGCTGCGATCGGACTGGCTGGGACATTAACATGCAGCGGACATTCTGTTTGTCTGTTTGCTAACATTCCTCATTCAAAGACTTGTTAACTGCAAGATGGGCCGACACGCGTCTCTCGGGCTGCTATTGTGGCCAGGGCCTGGTTGTCCCAGATCAGGGGACCGCAGGCAGACGTGTAGCCTAGCACTGGGGACACGCAGCTGGGGTGGAAGGATTGGCTTGGCCCCCCGGCCTACCTCCTTTGGTCCTTGTGCCTGCTGTGGAAAGCTCACTCCCTCTTCTTTTCCTTCTCTCTCTCTCCCTCTCTCTCTCTCTCCCTGGCTCTCTCCTTCAACACAGGACTGGTGAAGTGAGTAGAAAAGGCCTTCAGCACTTGTCCTGGAATGTTTCTATCTACTGATGCATGTCAATATTATGGGGTAAGTTGCAATTTTTTTTTGTTATATGTGGTATTTCTGCATATTTACTTTGTTTTTAGTTTTTTCCAATGTATTTCTCGATTCAAATGTTTTTTTTTTTTTGGTCTTTAGAATGTGTGCGAAATATTTTTCATTTTGGTTTTTCGCTTTATACGGGGGGGAGAAAACGATTTATGAATGGTACGATTCCTAAGGAAAATGGCGTTAGGGGATTGTAAAGGCATTTCATATCAGCACCTAACAGACATGATGTACCTCTGTAGTCGACCTTCCACAGTGCATAGTTTTGGGGTTAATGTTTTAGTGACTGAGAAGAGGTACACTTTTTGGGAGTAAGAGTTTTGGGTCGTGTTATCGGGAAAAGGTGTTTAAAAATTAACCTTTCATTTTCTGATGCATTCCTTGTGTGTTAACTGGAGCACTTTAACAGTGAATGGACCTCAGCTATTTGCGTAGGGCCTTGTGTTTGATTATCACGTTGTACTGTTGTTTATCTTATGAAATGTTCATTGCGATTAATATTTAATGTTATTTTTATATTATTATTGAATTATAACATGGGCGCTTATGGATAGAAGCATTGTATACGCCACGTCAGAGGTTAGTTTGCGCAATTATGTATTAAAATTAGAAGAAATGAGGAAGTATTTTGTGTTAATTATTTAATTGCTCAAATGAGTGTTATTATTATATTTTTTTGGTTGCTTATTTTAAATTATTTCAATGGAGATGTAAAGGCATGCAAATTCAACTAAAAGTTGTCAATTTGACTCTAAAATATATTATTGTTTAAATTTACACTTTGCCCATATTTCGTTTGAATTTAGCGGAGAACCATTTTTGCAATTTATAAACATTTTATCCTGTAATATACATTCTAGTTGTGTACTCAAAGAAGGCATTTGCTGAATCTGAACGATTTATGTATTATTTGAAGTCTTTTTTTAAAGAAAAACGTTTTGTAAAGATGTCTTTTGTTGAATTTTTAGGTTGCGTAAAATAAAGTATAATCACAGTGTTCTTTTTTGTTACACACGCACACACTGTCTCTCTCTCTGTCTCAATAACACACACACACGTTTAAAAAACTCTCTTAAGGCCCTTTTGTAATTGAATAATTTATAAGTAAAATGTTTAGGGTCGTTGAGATTTCAGAATTTAACAGCTGATCTCTGGGTGATGATTAAGGATCATTTGACATAAAATAGCATTGTGTTTGATTTATACATATCATGTATGATTTACAGGCATAAAAGTAAACAGTTGTGTTTCATCGTTCAAACTAATGATTTTGGCTCATAGCAGGCTGTTTATTAGCACGAGTGAGAACGCCAGGGGCAGTGCTGATGAAGTGTGTTGGCACAGAAAATGCACATTGGGTTGGCAGTGCCCTCCCCCACCCCTTTTTTTGGTTGTGAATGGAGTGTTCCAGAGATGATGTATAGTGTAAAGAACAGAGCAGGTGGCATCATCTAAAGAACGAAGAGGGGGGTTGGCGCAGGAACAGATTTTCAGGATAAACTTGCCGCTTTTAGTCATTTGTACTACAGATTTGTCTTTTTTGTGTGTGTGTATGTGAAAATGTATGTGGTTTACATTTTCAACAGAAATGCAACAGAACAACAATTTTCAACAATTTGCAACAGAAATGCTGACTAGTTTACACTTTAAATAAAGATGAAACATTTATTCTTAAAAATGAACTGAAATTTTAAGGATTAGGATTTTTTTTTTAAATGTGCTTGTGTGGGATCTTTTTTATTACATTTTGCAGAGAAAATAGAAATGAATGTGTGTCAAGCTGGGGCAAGGCATTCCCAGACGTGCCGAAGAGCAGCGAGCATGTGTGCACTAACTGAGACACCCGCCCTCGCTGTCACATACAGACGTACACACACTCTCTCACACACACCCAGACACACTTGCTGCCATGTGCTCCATAATAGACCTCTGATTCAGCCCTGAATAGAGTTCCCACGCCTCAGTGTGTGTGTGTCTGTAATAGTTAAGGGTGTAGACCCCCCCACCCCAACCCTTTTCAAAAGATACTTGTGTACTCTCACACACACAGTCTAGACTAAAGATGTCTCCTTCATTCTGTTTAGAGGTGTATTTTAGAAGCTACACACTGTGAATTGATAATTAGTTGATTTCAGATGAAGTTCCAAGGGTGGAATTTAATGCAGGATATGTGACAAAGTGATCGAAAAGAATCTCATCAATGTCACTTACATTTTTTAATGTTTTGGATTTCAGGTTATTTTAATTGTCAGTTTAATGGAAATATAACTTATGTGTAATTTCAGTTCAACCGCATAAGATGATTTGCACTAAACAGCATTACTGATGCAAATGCAATTGTATAATGATCATCCGAATGCAGTATTAATGTATAATTATTATTAAAAAAAATAAAGAAAAATCCGTAGATCGAGACATTTTCTAGCAGAGAAGGTGATGGACACTCGCATACTTGTGTGTGGATGTCTCCAGTATTTTAAAATAATTTCATGAACACATATTTGTTCCTGCGGGTTTTCTTTTTTCATGCAGAAAAAAAATTGTTTCATTTTATTTAGTCAACTTAATTTGTGAATGGTTATATCACTTGAATATTGACTTTAATCTAAAGACAATTTAATTTAATACTATCAAGAATAATAATAAAAAAAAGTTCTTACAGTGTTTGAGATATAGATTAGTTTTAGTTAAGGAGTTTTTAAGCAGTAAGTTGGAGTGATGATTGATTATGTTGAGACGCTTCTTTTTATGACTTTAAAATGCCTTCCTTTGGGAAAAAAAATGCGCACAGATGTCTTCAAAATATTAGAAATATTGTTTGCTGTATTGCTAATAATTTTGTGCTCCGGAAATACCATAAGATATATTTCATTTTAAACTGAAAATGAATGAAAGAGAAATGTATCCATTTAGTGTTTTTCAAATTTTCGATTTATATTTAATTCATTAAATGTCTCTTCTGAATTGTAAAGCAGACCCACAGAAAAGTGTAGTGTAGTTTCCATATCTAATTTACACCGTTCATAAATTACGAAAACAAGTATGACCACTACAAAAAAAAGTTTTTAAATGAATCTGTATAACTAACTCTATTATTTAAGTTTTTAACCACTGCGTGTCTTTTTAGAATTTGGTTATGATGGCAGAAGTAGACATTTTCTTCGACATTTCTTTACAATCAAGATCCTTAAGCCGGTAAACTCTTATAGACGCTATATAGTGAAGTGAAAAGGAACGGAGTAAAGGGCTGTGGGGTCATTTAGGGATAGCAGTACTCAACTAACTTGTTTCCCATGGGCACAATAGGAGCCAGACATGATTGGCAGGTGACAAAAGGTGGGGTGGAGCTGAGTAATTGTTCAACACTAAGATGATGTCATGGGCAAGTCTTGAGACCAAGAGCCGCTAACAGTCTTAGCAAAGGCTTGAATGCTGTTGTGTGATGGTTTGTGCTTTGTCTCCCTGAAATTTATATCAACTATTTTTAGGTTTTTATATCAAAACTAATTGTGATTTTTACCTCAATTTTCGTATTTTTTTTTTTTAACAATTGCAACAAAAAAGTACAAGAAGCCATGGCCTGCCCAGACAAAGCAGAATAATATTATGATACCGATCACTTGTGTAATCTGCGGTTTAAAGTTCAAGCTCAAAGTCCATTACAGACATTGTATTCACGCTCTGTTGTAATCAGTCTGGGCTATCTCTCCCCCTCCAGCAAGTCACATGAGGTCTTATTTATTTTTATTTATTTTTTGCTTTCTGTGATTTTGTTTGAACAGATGTATAATACAAACACAGAAGATGGCTTTGCCTCAGGAGCGATAAAACAGCCAGAGCATAATTCTGTCAGTCAACAGTTCTTAAATCATGCAACAAATAAAATGTTGCTTCAAAGATCGTTCAACAGATTTCTCTGTCGTTCGCACCTGCGGTATTGATGCGGAGCAAATAGGGATATAAACAAAGTGTATCAGACGGTGATTAAAGGAAATAAGAATCACTGTTTAGCAGCATTTCGGTATAATGGGCCTATTGTTGCTGAACGGCTCTTTTACTCTGAGGAAATGTGTCTCCAGTCTCTGGTATACAGCTCCACCTTATGGCTGTTAGCTACTCTATAAGCTTTCAAGTGTACCCGTAATTCAAGAGCTTAATGATCTATGGTTTGTTTCACTACTAATGTAAACTGCAACCTGCCTGCTTTTATCAGTAGCGATGCTTTTTAATAATCCCATAATGTTCTTAATGAGGTTAGTAATCGAATGTGCATAAGGCTTCGGTGGTTTTGATGAACCAGCTTTAGGTGAAGTATAGCAGGCAGTAATCCAAGCGGAGATGTCTGCTGTCAGCTCTTTCTCGTAAAAAAACTAAACTAAACAAAAAGCAGGTTTACACTTTAGTCATGACATACAGTGAGGTGTAACTGTTCCAATGACAGGAGGATGTCAATTCATGTAGCTGTGCGATGCGTTATGAATGTGTGAGAAACAAGAGTGATTGATTTGAATCTTTGATCCAAATCAAAGACCACTAGGGAAAATGGCTTTATTGTTGCGTTTTATTTATATAGAAAATGTCACACTACAAAATATATTGTCATGTTGACAAAACACAATATAATTACAATTTGAGTAAAAAGTTGAGAAATTTAGATATGAACTCCACATGTTTGTGTAAAACCTGAGGATCATGTTCTCCAGCATGATTTCAGATTAACCAGAGCTCCAAGTTTAATCAAGATTAATGTGATCAATGTCAAATTCGATAGAAATAGTGCTGGACATTCATTTTTTCCCTCTTAATTTTACATTTTATTAAAACATTATTTCCAGATTTAAAAAAAAAAAAAAAATCCCACACTGCAAAAATCAACTTGATCTTAATTGTTTGTCTTGTTTTCCAGTACAGATATCTCAACATCATTAAAAATATATGAATTTACTTTAAAAGGAACTTCTTTTCAGAGTGCACTAAAATATTTAGTCAGGTCCCAAAATAGATAAATAGCCCTGGATAAGATGCAGTAGGCATTTTTGAGGAAAAGTACTTCAAGTGTTGTTTCTATATGATTTTTAGGTGCTGAATCCATTTCTGCCGTATAACAAGTTGTAAACATCACTGTTTTGTCATAAACAATAAAAACAAAATGGCTGCCAAAAAAAAAAGTTTTAATGCATTTATTACAGTTTAAACATTAAACATTAGAACTAAAACTATGCATTCTCAGAATATTTAAACATGTAAACAATGAAAAAACAACATTAACATGAAAGGGATAGTTTTTAATGGCTGCTGGAATTATGCCAAGGAACACTAGGAAGCATATATCAGTGGAAATATGCAATTATGCCCAGCCCGAAGGGGGGGGACTTGGAATACACATGACCCCAGGGGGCTGCATATTGAGAATCACTGGGGTGTCCAGCTGCAGGTGGAATATTTCAAACCCAGGGGTGGCAAGGTAGCTTGCCGAGGGAAAGACACATGCTCAGAGAGGCTTACAGTGGACTACACACGTGGGGGTCGCCCAGAGGCCGTGTTAGGTGTCGCCCAGCCTGCAGATCTACATGTGTCTGTTAGCGAGGCGCCATGCGCTAGAGCCCAAGAGGATGCCACACTCCGGGTGGAGCAGGCTGTCACATCAAGGGGGCATGGTCGACCTTGCTGCTGATAAGCCAAAGCAATGGCGTCCACTATCCAGTGAGACAACCTTTGCTTGGAGAGAGCCTTTCCCTTCAGCTTCCCACCATGACAGACAAAGAGCTGGTCTGAAGTCCTGAAACAATGCATCCTGTCTACGTAAGCATGGAGGGTGCGTACTGGACAGAGCAGTGCCAAGGCTGGGTCTGCATCCTCCAAGGGCAGCGCTTGCAGGTTCACCACCTGGTCTCGAAAGGGTGTGGTGGGAACCTTGGGCACATATCCAGGCCGGGGTCTCAGGATCACGTAAGAGTTAGCCGGTCCAAATTCCAGGCACGCTTCGTCACCCGAAAATGCCTGCAGGTCCCCTACCCTCTTGATGGAGGCCAATGCAACCAGGAGCACTGTCTTCATTGACAGGAACTTAAGCTCCACTGATTGCAAAGGCTCAAAGGGAGCACTCTGCAGAGCAGTTAAAACCACAGAGAGGTCCCAAGAGGGAACGAGAGGAGGGCGAGGAGGATTCAGTCTCCTCGCTCCTCTCAGGAAACTGATGATCAGGTCGTGCTTTCCAATGCACTTACCATCAACTGCATCATGATGTGTGGCAATAGCGGCACCATACACTTTCAGGGTGGAGGGAGACAACCTTCGCTCCAACCCTTCTTGCAAGAAGGAAAGCACGACACTGATCGGGCCTTTCGTGGGTTCTTTAAGTTTAGAAGAACACCAGTTGACAAAGAGGTTCCACTTCAACGCATAGGCATGTCTCGTGGACGATGCTCTAGTCTAGCGGAAGTGATGGTAGCCACCACCGCTGGTGGTAGGGTACTCAAACCTGCCTCGTCCCGTCCAGGAACCACACATGGAGGTTTCAAAGATCGGGACGAGGGTGCCATAGGGTGCCCCGTCCCTGAGAAAGCAGGTTCTTTCTCAGAGGAATTGGCCAGGGAGGTGCTGTCGCGAAGAGTACTAGTTCTTGGAACCAGGTGCGGTTGAGCCAATACGGGGCAACCAAAATTACCTGCTCCTCGTCCTCCCTGATCTTGCGCAAAGTCTACGTAAGAAGGCTCACTGGGGGAAAACTCATACTTGCGGAGGCCCCGCGGCCAGCTGTGCGCCAGTGCATCCGTGCCGAGCGTGCCCTCGGTCAGAGAATAAAACAGGTCACAGTGGCAAGAGTCGTGGGAGGCAAACAGATCTACCTGTGCGTCCCCGAACTGATCCCAAATCAGATGAACCGACTGGGGATGGAGTCCCCATTCTCCAGCGAGAGGCCGAAACCGAGACATATCAGCTGCACGGTTCAGGTCTCCCGGGATATAAATGGCTGGAAGCGACCTCAGATGCTTCTGACTCAATATGAGGAGGTGGCAGGCGAGTTGCGACATACGGCGGGAGCGCAGACCACCTTGTCGGTTGATGTACGCTACTGTGGCGGTATTGTCTGATTGGACTAATACGTGCTGACCCCTGAGCAACGCACAGAAGCGGTGCAGGGTGAGACGTACAGCCAGCAACTCGAGGCAATTGACATGCCAAAGGCGCTGGGGTCTTGTCCAGGAGCCTGCGGCAGCATGTCCATTGCACATGGCGCCCTAGCCCATTATGGAGGCATCTGTTGATACAACAACATGCCAGGAAACTCGTTCTATGGGCACTCCAGCCCATAGAAAACTGAGGTTCGTCCACGGGGTGAAGGTCTGACGGCAGTCACTGGGACTCGGAGCGTGCCGTGTTGCCATGCCCACCTCGGGACTTGATCGCGAAGCCAAAGCTGAAGCGGTCTCATATGAAGCAAGCCGAGCGACGTTACTGCGGCTGCGGATGCCATATGCCCCAGGAGCCTCTGAAATAGTTTCAGTGGAACCGCACTCTTGCCCTCGAACTGACGAAGGCAAATTAGCAGTGACTGCGCGCGCACGCTCATAAGCTGCACGCACATGGCGACCGAGTCGATTTCCATACCGAGAAAAGAGATCCTCTGCACGGAGCAGAGTTTGCTCTTCTCCCAGTTGACCCGAAGGCCCAGACAAGCTAGGTGCCGCAGCACTAGGTCCCTGTGTTCGCAAACCTTGTCTCGAGAGTGAGCTAGGATCAGCCAGTCGTCGAGAGGAACAAGGGCTGCCTCGACAACCTTTGTGAAGACGCGAAGAGACAGGGCTAGCCCGAAAGGGAGAACCGCGCACTGGTATGCCTGCCCCTCGAATTATATATATATATATATATATATATATATATATATATATATATATATATATATATATATATATATATATATATATATATATATACTGGTATGCCTCATTTGCATATGTAAACATGACATTTCAGAAAACTTGTAATACAAAAAATGTCTGTCTCTATGTAAGTGAAAAACTGGAAAGGTTTTATGGTGATATCTATAACTTAAATTTTTTACCCTATCCACCTGTAGTGTTTTGGCTGTGAATAATGCACCTATTGTTTCAATGACAATTACAAGAAAATGGGACCCTTATTTCAATGTTATACGGTGGATCCTTATTCAGGAGACATTGAACTTTCTAAAAATGTGGTATAACAACTTTTCCTCAAAAATGCCTACAGGGTTACACAATCTTGAAGATTCGGACCTGACTAATTGTTTATTTTTGATATTATTGCAAATTTATGCAAATTACTGCAAACTTAATATCTTTTATCTTAATATTTTCTTAATTTGTGTGTGTGTGTGTGTGTGTGTGTGTGTGTGTGTGTGTGTGTGTGTGTGTGTGTGTGTGTGTGTGTGTGTGTGTGTGTGTGTGTGTGTGTGTGTGTGTGTGGAACCACTCACCCCTGTGAGGTTCGTGGGTTGTGTGAGTCAGCAGTGTTTGTGTGCCTCCCCCTTGTCTGAGGTAAACCATACTGCTGCCCACAGCCTTACTCACTCACACTGAACCTTCCCCGATCTGACCACACACACACACCAGTTCCCAAACACCCCAGTCCTAATCCTCTCATGCACCCCTGTGTACTGTCAGGGTCAGCAGTAGACAGACATACAGCACAACAGATGATTTAAGACAAACAGGACATGAAACTGATGTAGGGACTTGAGTGTGTGAATTCTGTGCCTGACTAATTCTCTCTCTCTCTCTCTCTCTCTCTCTCTCTCTCTCTCTCTCTCTCTCTCTCTCTCTCTCTCTCTCTCTCTCTCTCTCTCTCTCTCTCTCTCTCTCTCTCTCTCTCTCTCTCTCTCTCTCTCTCTCTCTCTCTCTCTCTCTCTCTCTCTCTCTCTCTCTCTCTCTCTCTCTCTCTCTCTCTCTCTCTCTCTCATCCTTTCACAGATGGCAAACCCAGGAGGTGACTATCTACCTTTCTCATGTTGGTGACCTTGATGGTTTTGAAGGATCCCAGACTGAAGCTTTGGAGATAGAGGTGATAGGGGGTGTATTTAGTGCACAGCAAAGAGTGTTGAATGGCAAACAGTTTTAGGCCACATATTTACCCTTTCGGGGTCTTCAATTCACATTTTAGTGTCTTACGTCAGCTCTGTGATGCGTAGTATCACCTAATGAGGTTAGTTGGATATTAGATTTTAGAAAACAAGAAGGTACACAGGAAATGGAAGCTCCGTTGCAGGAAGAGAAAGAAAGAAACTGTCGTTTGGGGTGAGGTAGTAGGTTGTATAGTTTGAGGGTTTAACCCTTGCTGTCAGATAACTATACAACTTACTGTCTTTCCCGAAGTGACCGTAGTGCCATCGCATCAAATGGAGGACGTCAACTGGAAGGAAGAAATGACACATTTCCAGTATCCAGCATTAATCTCTGTTCATTAAAGACATGCTTTTATGCTTAACGCAGGCTTAAATGTTTATCAGATATTCACACTGAAAGAATTTTTCAAAAAAAGTTTTAATTTGTGAAATTTGTGTTAGGTAGGCTACACATCAATGCAGTTTTGATGCATTATAATGCAAGCCTTTAAGTTTGATTTGCAGTGAATACATAAAGAGAACAGTATAAGTTGATAGTAATGATATGTATGGTGATTTAAAGAATCCAATCCATTTTATTTGTATAGCACATTTAAAAAACAAAGGTTTACAAAGTGCTGAACAAGGGATAATACATAAAATCGCATATAAACATATGTGCATATAAACACATAAAACATAAACACATACACACCTAAAACAGCATATAATCACACATATAATCGCATATTGAAAGGCTTATCCTTTTTATTAAATATCCAATAGTCTTCAGTTATATCAAAGTCACAACTGATTTTGATTGGACAAAATATCAGTATAGTGCAGCTTGTCGCCCGATTTTTTTAAAGAAAAAAGACTAAACTGCCAGCTTCTAGGAAAACACAAGCATGTAGATGGGATGGGTTAAACTCTAATAGGAGCTACAAAACATCGTAGGTAATAGAAAAGAATTGTAGTTAAAATACCACTGATAAGTGAAAAAATGTGTCGCTGCTTTGTCGTGGAATATTCAGCAGTGATGTTCGTACAGGGTGAGGTAGTAGGTTGTGTGGTTTCAGGGTTGTGTTTTTACCCCATCAGGAGATAACTATACAACCTACTGCCTTCCCTGAAGGGCAGCAAAACGTCGCCAGTCACACGGTTCATTCACTTTTTCTTTTTCTTTTCTTAATTGTCTTGGTTTTCCATGCTTCTGCTTGTGATGATCTTGCCATTTATAGCTGCATTAGCATTACTTGATACATCACAGATGTGTAATACTTCAAACTGAAATAAAACGTTTGATATTTCAAAGATTGACTGATTTTTTTTCTTTGCCTGAAGCATGATATTGATGTTAGGATACGTCAAAATAATCTTGTAATGATGCTCTATTATGAGTTAAATTCTGACATTTACTAACCTCATGTCTCTCCAAACCAGTGTGACGTTTTTCTTCTGTGGAACACAAAAGGTGCATTTTTCAAGAATACCTCCTGCCATTCTTTTCATTATAATGAAGTGAAGATGGTATGGATTATATTTATGGCACATATTTATTTCCTGTTTGAGGCTCGGAAGAGTATGTCCTGTCTCCTGCACAAGGATGTAATGAGACTTTGGCATTGCATTATTTCATTTGTTTATTAAAGATGCAATGCAAAGCCAGGCAGAGTGCTTCTGCCAGCATAGCTTGTATTGTAAATAAAACATGGCCATGGCTCCAGACGGCCATTAGCCGATGTTAACAGCTACAGGGCTGTAGGCAGGCTGACCTTTCACTGCTGCACAATTTATGGGCACTGGCTGGCAGATCTCCACAGGAGCACCCCTAGACTGGCACTCACAGGAGAAGAGTATTAATTAGCAAGAAAGGACAGAATGTGATGGCCATGTCACCTTGAAAAAGTTTAGTTTCTTTGGAAACAGGTGTTACGCATGCTTCTAATGGCAGCGTTACCTAGGGGAGTGCAACACCATTGTTGTGATTGAAAAACTACTTTGTTATGCACATTACAGTAATTCAATAAGAGTTTAATAATTTTCCCCTGTGACTGCCTCGGTTTTACCCTTTCACTGCTCAAGAGCTTCTTTGTCTTCACAAAGACACAATTAAATAACCCAATAGAATTATGGTAAGCCACTATGTAATAAAATTGGGAATCGTCTTTAAATTCATTAAAAATACTTAATGTTATCTACAAATAGATGAAAAATGTCAATGAATGAATAAATACATCACAAAACCTGGCACAAAATATCTCATTGCGACAAGGGGAAAATAATAATTAAAATAAGGTTTAACTAACTAACTAAATAGATTAAAATACAATACAAAAATATATAAATAGTGCATAAAAGTACGATGCTGAGTAGGAAAAAACTAAATTGGTTATACATGAATTTTCATGCATTTTCATTTTTAAGATGGGGGTCTCTTGCACAAGAATGATCATATTTTTGGGGTTCGTGGCATTTGTAAGATTATAAAAACCTTAATAGGCTAATGAAGAGTAATATATGTGTGTATATATATATATATATATATATATGATGGACAGATTCTAAAATCTGTGATTAATTTTAGAATATCACCAGTAGGTGTCAGTAGAGGCATATTATTGTGACAGTGTCTCTGAAAAAAAAAAGCGAATAAGACAAAGGTAAAGCCTCTTTATTATATGTAAACATACCTTTATTATTGAGACAACATGTGTCATATTATTTTAATTAACCCTTTCATGCATGAATTATGACAACTTCAGTCAGAATTTTTTTTTTCTAACTACAGTAGGCTATAAATTGCCTAAACATAATACAGTAATAACACAGTAATACTGTGTGTATTTAACAAACCAATTAATAAAATTATATAAAATCACATGAAAACTATAAAATATATACAAAAAAAATATAACGACGCAGTGTCTCGTTCCCTGTTCTCAGGGAACAGAGGTTACAGTCATAACCTAGACATCCCCTTTTGAAAGGGAACTCGCACTGCGTCGATGGTGCTATTGGGGAACGATGTACAATCCCACCATGCTGAGAGGAGTGCATGCCAATTATGGCTTGTGACAAAACGTCAGAACTGGCCGTTTCAACCTGAAATGCCAAGAACACACTCCCCCTTCAGGTCACATACAGGCTGTCAGTGACATTATTCCCTACGTTCACTGCCCAAGCTATAAGCCTCAAAGAGGCCTCCAAACACGGAAAAGCCTACCAAGGTCGCTCAAGGGCTTAAAACCAACAGCTTCCATGGAAGGAGATCCTTTAAGGGAATATGGCCAGGGCATCCGAAAGGAGTCCTGTCCAGTCACTTTCTGAGGGGGACATTGAGTCAACCCTACATGCCACCAGGGAGGCTAACCTGATCAAGTCTACTGACCTAGTCTTTCCAAACAACCTGTCTGTTTTCCTAAACAGAGTTTCTCACAAAAACCAATAGTTTCTTATGAAGCTGGAACAAAGAGCTCAGCATAGCACTCTATAACCCTTGCAAATGAGGGGAGTAACTCTACACAATCCTGGATCTACACAGATCTACACCTGGATCTACACAAGGGACCCTAGATAAGGGGAGCGCCTCCACCTCGGGCTGATATAACAGGGAGGCCTCATGAGAGTCCTTCAACCTTCTAACCAGATTTAGGTTTTATATATATATATATATATATATATATATATATATATATATATATATATATATATATATATATTTGTCCAGGCTAGAATCAGGGAGGCTCAACAGGAGCCTACAACATGATGAATATTGCTAAAATCCACAAATAGTGAAGCAACCTTCAAGGAGGCCTGTGAAGGCCTGCTACTTGATAGCGATACTTGTTAGCAGAACTAGCCTCAGATATCATAGTACTCACAGAAATACTGTGGGCCTGGCTTTTCATACTTTACATTGCCAATGGACAGTTGCAATTCTTTCAAACATACCACTTAAAACTTTCTAAACAGGGAACCGAGGTCTATAAAGTATAACAACCTTATATAAAGACCTACCAAGATCATCCTGCTGCTCATAGAGCGGCGGCCTAAATTCTATTCTTTGAATGAAGGCCTAACACTAAAAAGCTAGAAAGGGCGCGCTCACTACCAAACCCGACTCCGGACCTTCAGAAGCATTCCGTTTAATGGGAAAATATCATCATCAGTCCAGGCCTCAGGCCTGATGTAAGAAGCGCCTGGGGTAAAGAGGAAGGGGATCCCTCACTGACGCTGGGAGCGCCTGTGTTGGATCACCTCCCTCAGATCTCTCTTCTTCCTTGAGTCGCGCCTTCTCTGCGACCTACTCCTTGTAGGAGGAGGAGGAGCACGAGAGGCAACGCTGAACCTCTGGCCCTGTCTCCAATCCTCGAACCGGGATGGGCCAGGTCCCCCTGGCTGTCTTGGTGTGGATTCAGAATGCATGATTTAAATGCAGCCGAGCATGCCTTCCCCTCTCTGAACTTTTCCACCACTGTCTCAACTGAGGTGCCGAAAAGTTCAGATGGTGAAACCGAGGCATCGAGGAGAAAAGGAGCTTGTCCACTGCGTCAGGGGAGAGACTCTGCCCCTTATCCAAATCCTTCAGCAGGTCGGCTTGGTATGCCTGTAACACAGACATCGTGTGTAAGGCAGCCCCAGCCTGACCTGCTGCCGCGTATGCCCTGCCATTCAAGCGAGATGTCATCTTGAGTGGCTTGGAAGGCAGGGCCGGAGTTTTTAGTGCCGATGCCTCTCCAGCAGCGAGATCGTTTGCGAACATCTCGTCAATTGGGGGCATGGGAGCTGGGGGGTTATGGTCAGAAAGGGATCCAACCTGCTGCGAACATGTCCTTCCATCACACGCTCCCACGGCAGCTGAAGCCTCGCTCCGTAACACCCAACAGCTCATCATACGTGGGGCAGGGAGACTGTGGGAGTTCAGGTTGTACCTCTTCTTCACCCTCATCAGCCATCTCCTGCTCTCAGGCTAGGTGCCAGCAGAGCACTTGCTGCTAGATCAGAGGATGCAAAAGACAACACATCCTCATCCAGCAGCTCACCCTCGCGAGCTTCTGATGGGCGTGAGAGAGAAACGCCTCTCTCAAACTCATCAGCAAGCTCCATGTGAACCCCATCTCCGCAGTGCCTCAGCACAGGTGGGACCCGAACCACTGTGCCCAGATGCCTGTCCCTCTTCCCTCGAGAAGAGGGCCAGACAAGAGTGGAGTTTTCTAAGCGGAAAACTCTCACATTCTGCACAATCAGGTCCCTCGAGAGCTGATCGTGCGTGCTCTTCAACAGTAAACGCACAAGTCGTGTGTGTCATCTGGTGTCAGAAACCTGAGACACGGATCCACACACTTCTTGAAACGCTTGTTTTCACTTGCCAGAATTCTTACCTTTTTCAGGTGATTGTAAATCAGACAAGATAGTCCCTGAAGACGAAAAGAGGATGACATGTTCTCTAGGCGCCCCTTTTATACTTCCGGGTCGCACTAGTAGTGACGTCATAGGCTGCCGCCATTCAAATTCGATTGCTGTGATTGGATAGTTTTTCAGACACCGGTTCACCTTCGAAGGGGAACCCTCACGCTCTGTCCAGTCTACCAGAATATGTCGATTTACACTTATTAACTGATAATTCTGATTATGTTCAAAAGTGTATTTACCATAGCTCTGAGAAAACCTCAGACTGAAATCTACATTGATCTCTTGATGTTTTCAGACTGGTAAAACTAGCGATCAGGTGTTTTCAATCTCATCTGAAATGAGCATTGTTGGAGGTAACACATTACAAGTAATGCGCATTACGTAATCAGATTACTTTTTAATGTAAAGAGTAAAGCATTACAAGTAACATGCATTACTTAATCAGATTACTAATAATGTGCGTTACATAATCAAATTACATTTTTATGTAACGAGTAAAGCGTTACAAGCAAGGGCGTAGATTTGGTTTAAACATTGGGGGGGTTGAAGTTTGGGTATGCCTCCTGATATTGTGATCATGGTATAAATATTGGGGGGGTTGTAATGCATAGTTTTAAATATGGGGGGGGGGGTTTATCGCCCCCCCCACAAACTACGCCCCTGGTTACAAGTAACGTGCATTAGGTAATCAGATTATTTTTTGATGTAACAAGTCCTGCATTACAAGTAACATGCATTACATAATCACTTTACTTTTTAATGTAACTGCACATTACATTCCAATAACACAAATACATTTATGTACAGCCCAAAAAAGCTGAAATACTGTATAGTTAGTGATCCATGATGTCTAATTTAGTGGACAGATGATTAATCAGAATTTCCTCCCAATCTAAAATCAATACTTAGAAAATTTAACAGTGATATGACTCCTTAGAATAGATGTTACTTTTTTCTTTTCTTTTTTTACCTGCAAGAATCTTCTAGGATAGAAGTAATGTGTAGCTCAGTGTGTATGCAGTGTATAGGATGGGTTGGTCCACTGTAGTGGTTAATGTGCAACTAGGCTATGCCATTCAAAAGACCTCAATGTGTGAAAGGGTTAATGTGGCGAGATAATATTTAGGCATTACGGCGCATGAAATAATTCCATCATTATCATCATCATCCTCATCCTTACAATGAGTTTTGTTGCCCAGCAACGCGACCTTAAATCGGTGGGCGTGGCTTTCTCTCCAAAAGCCTGCGCCGATTGGCCGAATCTATAGGTGTGTCGGTAGGTGTGCGCTGTCACGAGCTCGACTGGTGTCAGAGTGGTTTGACAGCAGTGGTTGCGGTGAATTTTAAATAGGACGTTTAAGGAGTACTACAGCCTCAATCGCACCACCGAGTTGAGATTTGGCAGTGTCACAGAGCCCGTGTGTTTTATTCCTGCCTGCATGGCGGCCTGGGATTGGGAGGTAGACGCGCAGCTCTTGTAAACAAAGCGCTTGTGTAACATTATGATCATGTTTTATCCGGTTTTATGGCCGTAATTACTGTGATCCTACGCTTTTAGCTGGACTAAAGTAAACATTCACATAAGAACACATGTCTGTGCTATTTTCACAGCGAGGCTCTTATCACATAGTCTGTAGAGGACAATGCGTTTGCTACAGTTTATCAAGATTTTAACTCTTGTTGGAACCGAAGCGAAACTTTACAGCGTCTGTTGGTCTTTAAAGCTTGCTGATTCAGCCATCGGGTTAGTTGGTTTGTTGGCTGGTTAGTTAGTAAGTTAGCTAGTTGTTGTTATAGTGCTATTATTTTAAGTATCTTGCAGCATATTTTTTTCCGCAGTGTAAACACACTAACGTAACACACAAAATGTAATAATTATGTCAACTAACATAATCATGCATATCCTACTCGTCTATCATTTATAATTTCATAAAAATAATAGTGTTATAGTTAAATTTAATTCAAATTTGAATTATGTTGTTAAGAATCCATTAAAATTCGGAACAGTATATTAAATGGAAGTCTATTTTATCTATGAATTCGAAATTTTAATGCGATTATGAATGAACAGGAAATGTTCCCACGCTTTGTTGTTCGAAATATTATTCAAAAGTAGTTTCCAAGTTACATCAGTAACTTTGGTTACTTTATTTTGAGGTGTCTTTGTTACGGTGTAATTATACAATTAAGTACTGAGTAATAATACAAGTAGCCTACTTGGATTAGGTTTGGTTTATGGCTAGTTGCGTGTAATTATGCATATTTTATAGTAATTACTATAGAAACTACATGTAATGTCATGTGTAACAAGGACACTAAAATAAAGTCTTACCATGTACAGTGTTATTTGAAGTTTAAGCCATTCTTTTCTATTTTTGTTAGTTTTTTTAATGTTTATAGTTTTTTTTATTTAAGTTTTAATTTCTAGTTACACTACATGAAAATGAGAAATGAAGTAAAAATGTTACATTTTATTTATTATTAATGTTTATTTTATTTCAAATAACAAAAATGTACTGCAACTGTAACTGTAACCCTGCTGTGCAGTTGCAGGGACCCCCTTTTCGACATTCTTTATATAAATTATCTTAAAGAGTTAATTAATGAATAATTCTGTAATGTCCTTAATGTAATATTTTCATTTTATGTACTCTGGCATCCCCTAAAGTGAGTTTAGCACAGCTTTTGTACCCCACACATCTGCGACTAGGGTCACAAGGACTTGTCCATTCGGTTCTGTTATGTAACTTGCTAAAGGGTCACACGCATAACGCCTCGTGTCATCTTGTCTTTGTGTGGGCGTTAAGAGTCTCGTTCTTGAAGAGGTTCTATCAGAGGAATATCAGATTATAAAGACTAATCATTCATAAACTGACTTGATAAGTCTTATCAAGTCAGTTTATGAATGATTAAATTATATTGTTTATACTTCACATTATTTCACATTAAAATTTATTTGATCTTAGAAGTCTGAAATTATATGTATACGCAATTACAAAAGCACCGATACCCTTTTAGGCAACTTGTACATTTATTCCCTTAAAATGAATTAGTAATCAGTAATTTTATAGCCTTTTATCTCTCTGGCCAAGATTCTCTCACACTACTGGCTTTGTCAACACTTTTGATTATCATATATCATTATATGAGATTAGATAATTATGCAGGCTTTTGGAGAGATTATTAACACAGACACAAACTTTTGGCCATGACTATATTGACAGGTTGAAGTATAGAGAAACATCTGGCCTATATAAATGCACCTGCTTCTAAGCTCCATGTTTGCATTTCATAGTCCGTGTGAATCCGTCTGCCTTCACGTAATGCTGAGCTGTCTCTGAATGTACTAAACAGACAGGATGTTTCTTGGGTGTGTGGAACAAAGTCATTCCTCCCACTATTGTTGAAATCCCAGCTGTCTTGTTTATAAAAGCATCCATCCAGACATTAAGGTTCTCTTATCTGATGCGCTCAGTTGACTTCGGCGTCCGTTTGTTAGTGTAACGCCAGGCAAACTCCTGACCGGAGAGAAGCAGGCATGCTGGATGTGTGTGTGGATTCGGACTTTGGCCCTGAAAGGGGTGCATGTATTTATTGGCTGCTAGCAGAGCATAACTGTGAATCGTGATCTGGTAAGCACTGATTTCATTCTGCTTTGCTCTGAGCTAGGTGATGATTTAAACACGAATTGTCATTGGTCTGTCGGCTTTAAGCAAAGACTTGTTGCTTTGCTCACAGCCTGTGTGAAAAGCGAAGTTTGGTATGTTCTCGTTTCTCAGCAAGGATCTGGTTTGGCGTGATTTTTCCTAAATTTGTGCTGCTTTGTTGTAGCTGTACTTGAGTCAATGACAAATGATTTTAAAATTGTTGTAAACACGTTGCATGTTCTTGTTATTCAAGTTTCCAAAAACTTTATACTATTTTGAAGAACACGTGTAAGTGTACACATCTTGATTATAATTTAATTATTTTTAAAGTATATTTTTGACGATAAATGTTTTATTATTATTATTAATCCATAAATATTAGTCGTACATTTTACAACCTGAACTAAATGTAACTTGCAATAAGGTTTTAAATCTCTTAAAATGTCAGATAAAAGAAATCCGAGAAATTGACTTTGACTTGGTGATTGAACTTTAATTATTAAAATATTTTTTCTAAGAATAAATAATAATAATAATAATAATAAATTAATGAATAAACAAATAATAAAGTTTTTTTTTTTCAAGAATTTAATTATTTTAATGAAGATTTTTCTTCACTACAATATTATTAGCCTATACTTTATGTAAAATAAAAAATCATTTTAATTCAGAAATTAAAAGCATGCTCATCATAAAAGAGTTAATGTTTGTATCAGTTCCATTTTAATGTATGTTTGTGGATTGAATATGACTTGTCACGTCTTTTACCCTTTAACATCACTTTTGATCTTGTCATATTTTCTTTTTGGTAAATAACCTTTATTTACCAACACTGAGCAAACTGACCTGTCTTTATTTTTGCCAAATAGTCTTGACCCACATCTAAACTGTTCAGTTGCACCATGCAGTTGAGAAAAGCTAGGAATACGTGTGCTTTATCATGTCCACAATCAATATTTCTTTCAAGAACAAACTCACAAATGGTCTGTGGTCACAGATCAATCTTTATACTTCAGATCTGCTGTCTCTATGGGGCATGTAGAGATTCTGCTTCATCATTGCTTGTTGGCTGATGTAGTGGAAATTTCTACACAGACACTGTTTGCTTTACGTGTGTTGTCTAATGCAGTGAGTCCAAGGCTGGTTCTGTGTACAGTATGTGAAAATAATGATGGGGAACACATGATCAATTTGGCCTGTCTGCAAGTTTTTTGGATTCTAGGCCTAAAGTACATTGACATTCATTGTCTTCTTGTGGATCTAAAAAATACCCCCAGGAACTGCTGTGTTGTTGTTACTACACGGTCAAGTCAGACAGCCGGTAAAGATCAACCAGGATGGAGGGGGTAAATCAGCCTGTATTGGTTTCCAAGTCGTGTCAGCTGTGACCCTCCACAACAGGCTGCCTCCTCCTCAGCACGTAGGCTATGATGTGCCTGTGTGTCCTTCTCCAGCCAGAATGAGAAACACACACCTTGCACTGCAAAAAATCATTTTATTAAGTGGTATCGCAGACATTTACTTATTTTACTAAGGATTTTCAGATATTTATACTGGAAAATAAGATACTGATTCATTTTGTATTATTTGTACAACTGATTCAGAGTTGTTAAACATTACTTGTTCCATTTGTTTATTAGGACTCATTGAGGATTCATCTTGTGCATTCATACACGTTGTCTTGTTTCGTGATCTGCACCACATCAGTGGATATAACGTGTTGTGGACAGCGAGGTGTTGAATCCTTGAGATCATCCATTGAGATATTTGTGTAGAATATATTGTAGTTTGGAAGCATGATATGGGGTTTGGTTTTTGCTGGTTAATGGCTCAGCTGGTCTCCATGGGCACATTTCCATTAGAGCAGAAACTGGCATTGCTCCTACACTTCACTTGGCTCCCGTGTGTTGTCATGAGGTTCAAGTCATGTGCATGTGTGCCCATGTGAGTGTCTGGGTTTACACTGAATAAATATAGTAGCTTCAGCTTATGCTTATTGCTCTGTTTCACACACCCTAATACGCAAATAACGTACACAAATGCAGTCTCGCTCAAATGCATGCTACGTGCTTAATCTTGTTTAACATGAAATTACTGCTAGATTGTCTTTTTTCTAATGAAAAAAATGAAAACAAAACACACTCATATATATATATATATATATATATATATATATATACATATACATATACACTCACCTAAAGGATTATTAGGAACACCATACTACTACTGTGTTTGACCTCCTTTCACCTTCAGAACTGCCTTAATTCTACGTGGCGTTGATTCAACAAGGTGCTGAAAGCATTCTTTAGAAATGTTGGCCCATATTGATAGGATAGCATCTTGCAGTTGATGGAGATTTGTGGGATGCACATCCAGGGCACGAAGCTCCCGTTCCACCACATCCCAAAGATAATAATAATAATAATAATAATAATAATACATTTTATTTATAGGCGCCTTACATGACACTCAATGACACCTTACAAACACTATAAAACAATCAACAATAAGCAAATACTCATTATTAAACCTTGGATACCAGTATTAAAATATAAAAATATTCACATAAAAGCCTGCCGGAAAAGATGGGTCTTAAGGCAAGATTTAAAAACATGAAGACTTTCACTGTTTCGCACATCCTGTGGCAGCAGGTTCCATAAATAAGGAGCTGCATGACTAAAAGCTCGGAACCCCACAGAAGTAGTGCGAGTTCTAAGGAGAACAAGTGTGAGTGAAGAAGACGTTCTTTTCCGAGAGGGATTAGAAATATGAAGAAGGTCTAATAAGTATGAAGGGGCAAGGTTATTGAGTGCTTTGTAAGTAAGAAGAAGAATTTTAAAATTAGTACTATATTTTACCGGGAGCCAGTGCAAGTGTTGTAGTAGGCCTACGGGAGTAATGTGTTCAGCTAGGGGAGTTCTGCTGATGATTCGGGCAGCCGAGTTCTGTACTAGTTGGAGTTTGTTGAGTACCTTTGAAGGCAATCCAAAAAAAAAGACTGTTGCAAAAATCAATACGGGACGTAACTAGAGCATGGACTAGAATTGTCGTGGTCTTTACTGAGAGAGCCGGACGAAGTCGATTGATATTGCGTATATGAAAATAAGCAGAGCGAATGACACGGTTTATATGTGCTTCAAATGAGAGAGTACTGTCCAAAATGACCCCCAGACTTTTAACTTGTTTAGATATAGAGACTGGTAAATTGTCAATTTTCACAGATGAACATGTAGATTTTGACAAATTGTTTTTTAAGCCAACTAGAAGAATTTCTGTTTTACTGGTGTTAAGTTTAAAGGGATACTTCACCTCTGGAAAGATGAATGTGTATTTAAAATAGATCCGGCTTTTGCGTTCTACAGTCGCCATTCATTATGTTTACTGTGGCGAGCAGGACGAGGCTGACGGCCGCGGGAGAACGGCGCGAGGCCGGTGGCGTCATTACTGAGACGTGCCGGGTCTCGCATCTCTCACGTAGGAACGGGAATTTTCTTAGCAATGGTAAAACGCACATCAACCGATCACTTGTTTAGCGTTCATGTAAACACTACATTCAGACTCATTGAATGAATTCAGCTAGATTGAAACAAAAGGTGTGCATGTAAACAATGAATGGCGACCGCAGAACGCAAAAGCTGAATCCCGACATTTTGAACGATCTCGCCCGCCGGACAAGTCTGGGAAAAAGAGGATGGTAACCCCTACTATTCAGCTTTCTCCTACTACTCAGCTTTCTCCACAGAACAAGAGCCTGCTAGTTTAGCTTCCAAAGAAAGATGGCTGACACTGTGTACATTCTGTGAGTGAGATCCAACCCTCTATGGGCGGGCTGAAAACATGCGGAACAGCTCCTTCTACTGGCTGTAGTCTTTAGCCTCTGGCCAGAAAATCCTCCGATGACGCAAAATGACGATTTTTGCGTCATCGTAGGATTTTTTCCAGACAAAAAATACATAAATCTCTCATCTCAGGGGGATATGAGGGTGGAAAGCACGGTAATTCGAAAATACTACAGGTTTTCTATTAATACAAAGCTTAATGCTAAATCCTGAAGTATCCCTTTAAGAAAATTTGAAGTAAACCATTCTTTAATCTCTGCCAAACAATCTGAGAGGACAGATGGAGGAAAATTAGCAGAAGGTTTAGAGGACAGATAAAGTTGGGTGTCGTCAGCATATAGGTGGAATTGAATGCCAAACTTCCTAAAAATATTACCAAGGGGTAAAAGATAAATGATAAATAAAAGAGGACCCAATACTGAGCCCAAAGATGCTCTATTGGGTTGAGATCTGGTGACTGTGGGGGCCATTTTAGTACAGTGAACTCATTGTCATGTTCAAGAAACCAATTTGAAATGATTCGAGCTTTGTGACATGGTGCATTATCCTGCTGGAAGTAGCCAACAGAGGATGGGTACATGGTGGTCATAAAGGGATGGACATGGTCAGAAACAATGCTCAGGTAGGCCGTGGCATTTAAACGATGCCCAATTGGCACTAAGGGGCCTAAAGTGTGCCAAGAAAACATCCCCCACACCATTACACCACCACCAGCAGCCTGCACAGTGGTAACAAGGCATGGTGGATCCATGTTCTCATTCTGTTTACGCCAAATTCTGACTCTACCATCTGAATGTCTCAACAGAAATCGAGACTCATCAGACCAGACAACATTTTTCCAGTCTTCAACTGTCCAATTTTGGTGAGCTCGTGCAAATTGTAGCCTCTTTTTCCTATTTGTAGTGGAGATGAGTGGTACCCGGTGGGGTCTTCTGCTGTTGTAGCCCATCCGCCTCAAGGTTGTGCGTGTTGTGGCTTCACAAATGCTTTGCTGCATACCTCGGTTGTAACGAGTGGTTATTTCAGTCAAAGTTGCTCTTCTATCAGCTTGAATCAGTCGGCCCATTCTCCTCTGACCTCTAGCATCAACAAGGCATTTTCGCCCACAGGACTGCCGCATACTGGATGTTTTTCCCTTTTCACACCATTCTTTGTAAACCCTAGAAATGGTTGTGCATGAAAATCCCAGTAACTGAGCAGATTGTGAAATACTCAGACCGGCCCGTCTGGCACCAACAACCATGCCACGCTCAAAATTGCTTAAATCACCTTTCTTTCCCATTCTGACATTCAGTTTGGAGTTCAGGAGATTGTCTTGACCAGGACCACATCCCTAAATGCATTGAAGCAACTGCCATGTGATTGGTTGATTAGATAATTGCATTAATGAGAAATTGAACAGGTGTTCCTAATAATCCTTTAGATAAGGGTATATATTTAAATAAAACAAATCAAAAGTAAATTTGCTTTAAGTAAATTGGATATTAGACTCTGAAAATGATCTTAAACATATCTTAAATTTTTTTTAATGTAAGTATTGCAGGGTTTTCTGCAGGTCTTAAAAAGTCTTAATTCACCCTTACACAAATGAAGGCATTAAAAAGGTCTTAAATCAGAGCCGAAAGTCTTAAGTTCATGGCATTAAATGTTGCATGTTCTGCAAAAAAAGATTTTCTTCTTCAGTATTTTTGTCTTGTTTTCCAGTACAAAAATATCTAAACATTCTTAAATCAAGATACATTCACTGGAGAAGCAAAATGTAAAAATTGTGTGTTTATGCTTAAAACAAGAACAAATACCTGTCAGTGAGTTATGAAAACTTCCCTTTGAATTGAGTTGATTTTTCTGACCACACTGACAGATATTTGTTCTTGTTTTAATCAGAAACTCCCTTCATTTTTGATCAGTTTCACAGAAAACATAACTGAACACATTTTTTTTTTTTTTTTTTTAGAAGGTACAGTAAAACTTACGTCCATATTCTAGTGGTTGGGAGCGGAGTGATTCAAGCTTTTTTGTAAAAAAAAAAGAAAAAAAAAAAGTAATAGATATTTGTTGTATTTTCAAACTTTGAAGTGTTGCTGCTAATCCAACTCCCTAGACATTTAGAGAACATTGATGTATTATATTACCAATTTATTCCTTAATAGTCATAAAAGATCTTTAAAAAGTCTTAAATTTATCTTTATCAAACCTGCAGAAACCCTGTATGAAGTTTAAGCTTAAAACAAGACAAAAACTAGTGTGGTATTAATCCTAATTCAAGATGAAAACACGTCTTAATATTGTATGCAGTTTTGCTTCTCAAGCAAATTGTAAACGTGTATATATTTTTACTGGAAAACAAGACGCAAAACTAATTACAAATTACATAATTACATACAATATTACAAGTCTATTTTGTAATTGATTTTTGTCTTGTTTTAAGTATAACCCCCACCCCAAAAAATAAAGCAGTTAAAGATTAAAATCACTCTCATTCCCTATGCAAATTTTAACCAGTAAATGATTATTGTTTTAAGGACATTTAAGCATGTTTCTATATTTTTACTGGAAAACAGGACAACATTTGTTGCAGTGTATTAACTAATATGTAGTCTTTATAGCAGTCTGTGTGTTTCTCCAATAGGAACGCTTGTTACTGCACTCGTCTGTGAATGTTTTGTCAAGGGCAGAATCAGGAATGATTGTCGCACAGCGGCTGAGAGAACGCTGCGTGCGTTCACTGACTGAAGAATCATGCTCAGCTCAGGTTTCACAGCTCAACAGCTGGAGACAAACAGCTGGGTAAGATTTTTGCTGTTCTGCTTCGGGCAAATCTACAGAACGGAGAGATCAGGTATAACTTTAGAAAGCTGGCCGGCTTCCCCTCGCAGACAGTGCTGGAAACTGGGCTTGTCTGCCAAGCACTGATTTATGACAGCTTGTCTACCATCAGCAGTCGATGTTAGTGCGCAGTTGTGTCAGCTCTTTAGCACCTGCTGTTTATTTTAGATTGGCTGTGTTTGTCGCTTGAAGGTAAAGTGTGGTGTTACCTCCTCCAAAAAAAATGGTGATCCATTGCAAAAGTCTGGCATTGGTTAGCCTTCTCCATGTCACTGCTGTAAGAAATTAAAGGGTTGAGTGGAATGCCATTCGAACCGTTATCCTCAAGACCCCTCGAGCTGCCTTAAGAATTTCCTCTAGAGCGTCTGAATGCATTTGAGTAGTTAATTCTTTCGAATAGGATTGTTATCTCCTCCCCGGCTATGCACTTGAAACGTCTGGCCACAGTGTTTGTGATATTATCAAGCAAATGAAGTGCATCAAAATAACTGCCCTGCGACCTCTCGAAATGCCTTAGCAACCACGTAACAACGCCCTGGAACCTTTTTTCACGTCTGGAAGGTCTACTTTTGACCTTGACCCAACCTTGAGATCACCTCAGTCGAGGGAGCACTTGGTCTTTGGTGGGTCTCTTTGACAAGTTCACATGGCAGGACGAATGAGATCACATTCCTGTGATGAAGCAGGCCAAAGCCTTTGAAACGCTCCCCTCATGTCTGAATAAAACGCTGCGAAAACTGAGCCTGGGGTTTCTGTGGCAACCCCTCTTAAACACGTTACTTCTTTAGCACTGCTCTGAATGGAGCTTCTTCTAGTCAGTGTTTCACAGAGACCAGGTTGCAGTTTGAATACCAAGTAGATATTGAGTCTCCAACAAAGTAACTGCTATTGTTTCTTCTTTTTAATAATTGAACTTTGATTTCAGTGAGTTGCTCTGAAATAATTGTAATGTTTTACATATACAAATACATTTTGATGACAGTGGACCTTAGTCAGGGTAGCAGAACCATTTTGACAATAATGAGAACAAGACTGTGAGGGATAGAATTACAGGTTGTTCAATGGATTGCGATGTTGTTTAACAACATAACGATTGTTCGCGACATTCCAACACTTTCATTCAGTAGAAAAACAAATGAAAATTGCGTGATCTAGGACATTTATTCAGTGCGTGGCATTGTAAAAACTGTAAGTCTATCCCTCACAGCCCCGCATTAAATTCAATAGCGTCTGAAATCTCTGGTTGTTGTTTTTACCCGTGTTTGGCCATTACTCCCAGTGTAATCTAGGAATTGTCTCTTGCAGTTATTAAAAAGATATGAAACAATATTTTCTTCACTTTTCTTGTCGTTCTTTTGTCTTTGCAGACGGATGAATGATTCAAAGCTTGCCGTGGTCCAGCGCCATGGTAGATATGCCGAGCCTGTACAGTCCCTTGTCCCCGCTGGGCGATCCAATCCTGGACAGCCCTCTGTGTGGAGAACTCATTGGTGACATGGAGGTGCTCGAGGACATCTCTCGGTCTCTCAGCGACGATACTTTCAACTTTCACGTGCTGGAATACCAGAGCTGCAACACATTAGTAGACGACTCCACTGTCTCAGGTAGAGCATTTGGACACACGCAATCCGAACAATAATCCGATAACCAATCAGGTCTATAAAAAAAAGGGATTCACTTTTGGTCCCTTTAACGCATTCTGTTGACTTTAAGCAACTTTGCACCTACATGTCTACTAACTCTCAGTAGAGTGTTAGTAGACTGGTAGGGTTAGAATAACCACAGAAACATGTAGTTGCAAAGTTACCATCAAAATAAAGTGTCAGCAGATATTAAACCGAGAATCTACTAATACTCAGTTAGTTGACATGTAGTTGCAAAGTTACTTATAGTCAACATAATGTTCAAAGGGGACCATCAAAATAAATTGTTACCAAAAAATCTTTAAATAAAAAGTTAAAGAATTAACCATTTGCATTCATTTGATTGTATATAAACAACCAGACATAAGTTTGGACACGCTTGACGATTTTAAAATCATTTTGATCAAAAGGCTTATCCTTAAATGCTGTATTATATAGTAGATAAATACAAGTTGTGCGAACTGTATGAATTTATTAATGAAACAAAAAAATGAAGGAAAAGTAGATCACTTTGCTTATTTGTGTTAAATTAGGACATCATCTTAAATGCATCTGGGTCATGTGATGTTGACCGTGCACATGTGTGTTTGTCTTGTAGATGTCTTAACCCCGGCACCTAGTCCGACCTCAGAGGTGTTCGCGGCCATCACCGGTCAGGACGAGAACTCCTCCGGTTCTCTCGCCCTCGAGTGCCGCGTCTGCGCCGACCGGGCCTCGGGTTTCCACTACGGAGTGCATGCCTGCGAAGGGTGTAAGGTAAGCGCACGTGCAAAGTGTACAGTGGAAAATTCTCGCACGAGGGCCAAGAGTCATTATCGAAGCACCCTCAACTTTTTCCTGCTTGCCATTAGTACAGACACTGTGTTACACTTTCATAACCACAAATCTGTCCGGGACAGAAAACACTTGAGCGAGCACACCAGGGTCAAGTATTTTCATAGCTACTTTTGCAAAAAGACTGAGAGTTCCCCCGAGGCTTTTTCCCCCTTCGTACATGTGAGGTGAAGCGTGTACAAGAGCTGTTGCTTCATGTGGTGCATGTCAAAATCATCAGAAGGACTCAGTGCGTACCTCCGCACAACACAGCCCAGCTGACTCGAGCCTGGGTCACAGCCGTTCTCTTTCCTTTAAAGTTAACTACCACCAGCCCAGTTATTGCCATGTGCCATGTGTTTTTCTCCAGCAAGGGCAGACTTTGACCGTTGGCACCCCTCAGGGTGCAATTAAACTGGAACAATTACAACCGAAGGTTTATTGCTGATGCAGTTTAACACTTTTTCACGTTGCACGTTAAAATATACGTTATATGCGTTTTGTTTTAAGGAATCATGGTAGTTGTAGTTAAGCTACTTTTAAAATTATTTTTTTAAATATATTTTGTGTGAAACTAGTCATACATAATCAGGATCTCTGTGGATTGACTAAGTTTATTATTCAGTTCAGTTCACTGGTTTCAAGTTTCATGCGCCTCTGGTTTAACTCATTTTCATGTTTGTTAATTATATAGTTTGAGATTTACACAGTTTACTACCTAGGAACAATGTGATAAAGTAACAAGCGCTAAAAGCTATTATTCCAAGTGAATCTGTGACTAGGACGGGACAATTTGTCCGTCACGTAGTTTGGTTTTCCACGGTGTTGAGCTCTGTAGCCCCTCCCACATTGAAATTTCATTGTTCTAAAACAACTGTATATTATCAAATTCCTTTTGAGAACTTTGAGGTGCGTAAGACCTGGAGAAAGCTCCTCAACAGCTGACGGGGGATGCTTCCATAAGGATTCAATTTAAAATCCGCCATCTTTGCTTGTGGGTGCACGGTACCTTTTGGCAAGGTTGTTTTGAGTGACATGTAAAACCTTGACTCCTGCCTTGATATCATCACGGGTAGTTGTTCTGAACAAAGCGCTCTGCAGGAATAGTCCAGGAAACATTGACAAGATAGCACAAGGACTGCAAGAACACAGGGAGGGAACAAATGAAGCAACTAATAAGCTAGTTAAAGGAGAACTCTGGTCAATTTTAACATTGAGCTTATTTTTTTGTAAATTTGGAGTGCTGTCAATACAGAGAACAACGACAAAAATCGGTGTTGCCTACACCGTTATCCTCTTTTTAAAATTTGCACCCTGTTGACTTCAATGGGGCAAGTTTTAAACCTGCTTTTAGCCTCTTAACATCCCTGATGTGTCATTACAAGTGCACAGCCATGTTGAGTGATTCCTTCAGAGTGAACACGGTGAATCTGACTGCAGTAGATGTGAAAGATATTAATAAAAATGCATGGTTTAGCATGGCATGGCGTTTCACACGCATAGGTTTAGTTACCTATGATTACGCGCGTGAACTCGACAATCGATTACTATGGACTTCGACCGAAAACAGGAAGTAAATACAGGTATGTGCGCTGGCTGAAATAACATCATTTTTATACATATCTTTCACACCTACTGCAGTCAGATTCACTCGTGTTCACTCAGAAGGAATCACTCACATGGCTGGGCACTTGTAATGACACATCAAGGATGTTAAGAGGCTAAAAGCTGGTTTAAAACTTGCCCCATTGAAGTCAACAGGGTGCAAATTTTAAAAAGAGGATAACACGGTGTAGGCAACACCGATTTTCTCCTTTAATTGGACAACAGGTGTAATGACTCAGACACAAACTTGGAAATCTAGGTCAACTGACAGGGCACACAGGTGAACAGGACGGAACCAAAAACACAAAGAAACAAAGTAAAAACAGCATACATGTTACAGGTATTGAGTGCTGCAGCATGGAGTCCTAAAACTCAATAAAGCACAATAAAGCAGATGTGCTTTAACAAACTCCTCCTACAGTTTTGATCTGATCCTCTTCAAATTTGGTGAGTGTAATCTTAAGACCTTTGCGACGTTAAATCTTGAGTTTTCGTCGAAGGGTGTGCCCTCGGCGGCCTGACAAACGTACACCCAATTTCGGCCTTTTGGTGATTTATGCATGATCAGATAAGTTCTCTGTCAATATTGCTTGCAGTTCCGATGTTGCTAGGCAACCACAGACAGCCTGCAGTAACTCAGGCAAACAATGTCTGATCTGCCCCAAACTTCACATGTTTGATAAGAGTCCTGTCCTGAACACATGACCATGCTCATATTTGGTTATAGCAATAGCGCCACCTGCTGGTAGCAGGAAGTGTGGCAAATACAAATTACTTTGACAAGGAAGTGTGGCAAATACAAATTACTTTGACATAGTCCTCCTATATTTACTGCCCACCGTGCTCTGTTTTTCCTAAAGGCGCCGGGTGGCGGTGGCACGGGTGCGAGGGCCCTTTTCATCGCTGCTTGCAGCTTTAATTAAGACTTAGAATCTTGTTGTAAAGTGTTACATAGTTTGCTTAATGGTTTGCTTTGAAAAAAGAAATTCTACCTGATACATTTAATATTTTTATCTTGTGTTTTCTTTTGAGGTAAATCTGGAAGAATAAATTAGTCATTTGCAGCGTGCAGATATATTTTAAACTTCACTTTCCACAGCTTTTGAGAACAGTAGGAAATAATGCTTTGTCCTATAAAGGTTGGTATTCAGAGGCTAAACACAGTGACGAGCTGTTCCCCCAGTCCGCTTTTATCGTTTTGGTATGTTCGGTGTGTAGAGATGCGTCATCGGTTCTGTTTTTAGCTCTGGAAGCGATCCGTGACAGTCTGTCATGAGCTCTCATCTGATACCGTTTCCATTGTCAAGCACGTGTTCTGCTTTTCCCTGTTGAATAATTCGTCTGGAAGGGAACACAGAAGGTCTGTGCTGTAACTGTGACCCTTACTACACATACCAGTCCACAGTGTCTATTCCGATGAAATGATGACAAAGATCATTCACTGTATCTATCCAAGACCTTCTGGAGTTACTGAAATAGTTATAGTGTTAACAGTTATAGTGCATTCTGCCACACATGCACACACTCTGTATCTGTTCATAGATAGGCAGTGTTCTTGAGAAATAAATATTTTTATGGTGTGAACCTTATCGCACATCTTATCTCATTAGCATTTAGTGCATCGAGGTCACTTTATAACGTCTTGGGAGGTTCCGCTATGTATTGGGCCTTAGGGAGCAAAGTCCTCATATTTCTGTTTACATTTTGAATCGGTTGTATATTACAACATGAGAATGTACAATTTGGTATCATAATTTTTTACATTTGCTTTTTTAAGTGTCTTTTATGAATTTTCCACAGGGCTTCTTCAGGAGAACCATTCGACTCAAACTGGAGTACGACAAGTGCGAACGCAACTGCAAGATCCAGAAGAAGAACAGAAACAAATGTCAATACTGCCGTTTCCGCAAGTGCCTTGCAGTGGGCATGTCCCACAACGGTAAGAGCTTCACAAAGAGCAAATGATTATAGATTAGAGTCGGTTTATGGCTTGATGATTACAGATCTTTAATTGTTTTATTGGTAATCAAGATGGTGTCCTGTTTTACTACAATAATATTTCGTAACACGTACTTTAATTGCTTCATTGAAGGTCAGGAAATTTAGATTAGAATCAAAATATAAAACAACAACTTTAGCTTATCTTAGCTTTGACATCATGAGGTAGCACAAATCTACGCTATACAAGGGCTATCACAGGATAACCGCAGATGAACTAAGTGACACGGAAGACGCGCCGTCCCGTTCGATCACGGGACTTTGACCTGGATCTAGGGTAGTCTCTTCTGTTTGCGAGGACTAGTGTCATGTGCCACTGTTAGTGTAATCCCTTCAGAGGTAGATCTGTATCATATCACGCCATACACCCCCTCCCATGTCTGCCCTTTGTCCCGCTACTGATGAAGTGGCAGCAGTGTAATGACCTAAAGTTCTACCACTCATGGTTTGTGTATAAACTGCTGATGCTGAGCTGATGATTCAATACGTTAACGCAGCACAATTGATTATATATATATTTTTAAAAACAGATTAACGCAGTCAGTGCCCTCTGACCCGCATTTGAGTTTTGGGGATTTTTCTACCATCCAAGCTATTTGAGTGTGGATCTGCACATACACCAGCAATCAAAAAGTACCCATTCTGGTACTTATCATCCGATCTTTGATATTAAGTTTTTCTCAGACAGATTGATAAATGCAATTGCAACACAAAAAAAAAAAACGTGCCTCTTGACCCTTGGCCCTCTCATCCCATTCCCTAGTCGGGAAAAAGTAAACTTGGCATAAAACCAGCCTAGCTTACTGTGTCCTCTCCTATAGTACTGCGCAAGTCACTTTTGACAAGAAATACAACAAATATTTTAACAAATAATTGCATCATCACACAATCGGTGAGTGCATTCAAGTGAAGTCACCTTTATTTATATAGCGCTTTTTACAATACAGATTGTTTCAAAGCGGCTTTACAGTGATAACAGGAAAATAATGCAACAAAGTTTGTTTCGGCTGCGCAGCAACTCTAGAAGAATATAGTGTCATTGTCCAGCTTAAGTTCAGTGATAATTCATTTCGGCTGTACAAATCGTTAGTTATTAATTTAGTTCTTATATCTATACAGCAGCTCTGGAGAAAACAGCGATGTCATCGTCCAGCTCAGTTCAGTTCTCATACAATGGTGTCAGTGCAGTCAGATCAGTAATACTGTTGAATATTAAGTGTCCCCAACTAAGCAAGCCAGAGGCGGACCCATACATCCTATTAGGTGACAGAATGGAGAAAAAACAAAAAAACAACTTGGGAGAAACCAGGCTCAGTCGGGGGGGAACTGGCCAACAAACGAACAGTGTATGATTATGATTCAGGCAGCATTACAGGTCAGAAGTCAGATTAGATTGGAAAATTGAAAATATTGAATCCAGTTACATCTGGTTTAAGATCGAATTCATCAAGCCGGTATGGATACGGGTTGTTGTTGGGGGTCTGTGCCACTGGCTTGTGTCAATGAGGCCTTCACAGGGGAGAGTCTAGTTGACACAATCTCTGCTGACACTTCAGGGCTACGTTGCGGTCGTGTTTAGGCGCAGGTCCTTCATCTGATCTGGATCCGGCCCTGATCCGGCTGACTACGGTAACCTCGGGATAAACACAGAGACAGACAGACACTTCCGCTTCATAGACAGTGGAACGGCGATCGTGGCATTTTGGAACCAGTGCTGATAATAAATACCATTAGACTGGCAAAGCAGATGATTAAATGTATATATGTAACAGACCGTAATAAACTTATGGTTTATTTGGGAAAATATAACTATTTTGCAGAATTACAGCAAATGTGCATTATGGTAAATTGGTAAATTTACAGATTGACAAGTAATTCTGCAAAATGGCAGGGGTTGAAATGCTTTCAAAAGCTTTGGCTTTCTGTACCAAATTAGGTTCTGGTGTAGGTCTTCCTTTGCCAAATAACCCCAGCTTTTCTTTAAAAGTTATTCTTGAAATTGGTGTGGATAATAAATTAGCAGAGATGTCCTCCTCACTAATGTAATCCAGCTGTAATTTCATAGCTGGACCATCATTCACAGAACTGAAAGGTCAGTGATGTGGAAATAAAACATACGCACAAAATGAATCAATTAAGCAACATATTTATTTATCTATTTCACATCACCTTTTTTTTTTTATCAAATAACAGCCCTAGTGTGAACATTTGGTTACACTTTATTTTAAAGTGACATAGTTACAATGTACTTACTCAAATAAGTACTGAGTAATATTAATTAACTACATGTACTTACTATAGAGTTAGGGTTGGGTTAGGATTAGTTAACTAACTTGTAATTATGCATAATTACTGTTATTATTACTATAATAAGTACATGTAGTAACATGTAACTACGTCACCTTAAAATAGTGTTACCGAACAATTTGTTAAGCATTTATGTATCTGCCTTACAGTGTGTGTGTGTGTGTGTGTGTGTGTGAGACTCAGTTTCATGGGGACTCGTGTCACTGTGAGGACCTAAATTGAGGTCCCCATGAGGAAACAAGCTTATAAATCATACAGAATGATTTTATTTTCTAAAAAGTAAAAATGCAGAAGGTTTTCTGTGATGGGTAGGTTGAGGGGTAGGGTTAGTGTAAGGGGATAACATACACAGTTTGTACAGTATAAAACCATTACGTCTATGGAAAGTCCCCACAAAGATAGTGAACCAGACGTGTGTGTGCGTTCCTGTTTTGTTAGTATACGGTACATTAACTGTGGCAGCATGCATGATGTTGTACCTATTTTTATTGGTAATGTGTGTGCCGTGTCTTACAGCTATCCGTTTTGGGCGGATACCCCAATCAGAGAAGCAGAGGCTGAAAGCAGAGAAAGATGTCGGCGGGAAAGAGGAGCACCAGTCTCTGCAGCCGGACACGAGGAGTTTGGCCAGGCAGATCCATGAAGCCTACCTCAAACACTTCCACATGAACAAAGCCAAAGCACGCGTGTTTCTCACGGGCAAGACCAGCACTCCGGTGAGTAACTGCAGTTGGGGAGCTAGCTAACTAACTCACCCACTATTCACATTGTATTGCTCACAAAAGCAGAGTCAAATGAGGCGATAATCAAAATCTCCTAATCTCTACTAATCTGTCTGTTAAAGCACTGGGAAAAAAATAATATAAGTCCTTGCACACCATTGTTGCTGTTTTTATTTAAATGCTGCCGTTCATTGGAATGGAATCATGGTTATATTTATTATAGTTGTTAATACAAAGAATTAAATTATTATGTTTTTGTTACATTTAAGGCAGGAATAAACTACACGACTTTATATTCTGGGTGAGTCATCGCTAGTTGCTCAAAGTCAAAGAAAGTCAGTCACCAGATATTGGGCCAGAGATGTCAGACAAACTTATGCTTAAGATGGGCACATATATATTTTTTTCTGGGTATGATTCCGTCCCATGATTTTAATTTGTCACAGTCTCCTAGCAAAAAGCCACGTTTACTCTTGAGTTTGTTGTGTTTGTAGCAACCTGACAGTCTGCAAATATGTGATCCTCTGTAGTTTAGTGAATGAGGCCCAGCTTTTCTCTGTAACATTTGCAAAGTCGACAAGTTTACGATGCCTAGCGTTTTAAAATAGTTGTGTAGTGCATTCCAGCCTTTAGTTTGTAAATATCTGTAATTTTTATACTGTTACAGTGATTCATTCATTCAAAATCCCTAATAGTTTTTGTACCGGCAAAATGAAGGTCAGAGTAAACAAACGTTATTTAAATCAGATAGCTTAATATTTTTTTTTAAATATTGACCCAATTCAGTGTAGTTTTCTTCTGTTTGTAAGTAGTTTGTAGTAGGTAGCTACTTTTTCAAAAGGCTTGACTGTATTTGACTATAAACCGAATAGCTCGGCAAGCTGTGGATTCAAAGTACTGAGCAAGAGTGCGTCGGTTGCTGATTACAAAAAAATGGAGAGCGCTAATTGCACAAGCTACTCATTTATTGAGCTGAACGCACACCTGCTCTCTGACTGTCCTCTCTCTGTCCTTCATTGAAGCCCTTCGTCATCCACGACATGGACTCTCTCCAGCACGCAGAGCAGAATCTGCTCACCCAGCTTCTGGGCAACGTGGCGTCCGGCGACACCTCCACTCTGCGGGAGAGAGAAGTAGAGGCCCGGCTCTTCCTGTTCTGTCAGTACGCCTCGGTGGCGACGGTCACCGAGCTGACGGAGTTCGCCAAGGCTTTGCCCGGCTTCGCCACCCTGGACCTCAACGACCAGGTGACTCTGCTGAAGTACGGCGTGTACGAGGCGCTCTTCGCCCTGCTGGCCTCCTGCATGAATAAAGACGGGCTTCTGGTGGCTCGCGGCGGAGGCTTCATCACCCGCGAGTTTCTGAAGAGTCTACGCAAGCCCTTCAGTGACATGATGGAGCCCAAATTTCAGTTCGCCATGAGGTTCAACGCGCTAGAGCTGGACGACAGCGACCTGGCGCTGTTTGTGGCTGCCATTATCTGCTGCGGAGGTGAGACGCAGGGAGAGCAACGAGAAGTGAAATAGAGGGCAGTGACAGTGTAAATCTAAATGAAAAGCTTACTAGCGGTTTTAAAAATGGCCATTACTCAGAAACGAAATACTTGATGTCATGCGGTTTTTGGAGCCGAACTGGAGCGGGGTTTTTTTTAAAACGGGTCCAGGGATCACAAGGTGGTGCTTGAAAATACATTTATTTGTCAAAAAATATAGGGCTTGTCCAAGTTAAAGTATCTTCAAGTTGCCAGTTATGGTCAACGTAATTATTTTTGCTTTGCTTGATTTATTTATTTAATTAAAAGCACATTCCTTGCTGTCCATAAATTGTGATGTGTATGCATTGATTTAAATTTGAAACTAAATTAGATACTAAACTTCCCCTATACCCCTGTTCATGAGCATCCTACATGCTAATATCTCACCTCCTTTGCTGAACTGTTAGTTGTGGTTCAGGTTGTTTTTTATGTCACCTCTGGAGTCCCACAGCCAATAGCTTTTGAGAGACATGATAATGATGGGGATATTGTTCTCTTGAGGACTAGCAAAAATAACCACAGTTTCCTCTTCCGCCGGTTCCAGCAGCAACCCTCGGACCCGCGGTCGTGCGGCGGGGACCAAAAACGCCACCTCAAACCACAGCTTCCTGGAGAACCGCTCTGACTCTCTTTTTTCTTTTAACCTATATGCTAAAGAGAGACACCGTTAGCAAAATGACACTTGACCAAAAAAATGTTTCTTCGATATCTGCGGACACACTGTACAGATAGATCTAGGGATGTCACACTACCGAAGTTAAAATCAGTGTCCTTTATTTAAAAAAATCAGTATTAATAGAAGAAATATGAATAATTTAAGCATGTACTAGCCTTTAATTAGTTTTCAATGAAGTCATTTCAAGTTTTCATTCAAGTAAACAGACTTGGTACCAAAGTAAGGGTGCTTTTGACATCCTGACATGTCTCTTTTGTCTCTCTCTCTCTCTCTCTCTTTCTGTGGATCTCCATTGGCAGACCGTCCAGGACTGAGTGACGTGTCTCAGATCGAGCACATCCAGGAGAGCGTAGTTCACGCCCTACGGCTCCATCTGTTGTCCAACCACCCCGACAACGGCTTGCTCTTTCCCAAGCTGCTGCAGAAACTGGCCGACCTGCGGCAGCTGGTGACGGAGCACGCAGAGCTGGTCCAGGAGATCAAGAAGACAGAAGATGCTTCACTCCATCCTCTTCTGCAGGAGATCTACAGAGACATGTACTGAGAGCTCGAAGCGTTCCCGTTCTCAGGAAGCAGTGGTGCACGAGAGATCCCTCAAAAGCCTTTGAGTCGCTGAATGCTCGGCTCCAAGGGGGAGGAAGACCGGCTGGAACATCTCTGGGGTGTGTAGCCTACGTGCTTTTGGATCAAGCACCGCTGGGACATTATAGGGCAAAGCCAGTGTAAGTTTAGGCTCATTAATATTGCACTAACCTTTAATAGGGAACTGACCTTTACAAGGACGGTAATAATCCCCTAATAAGTGCAATAGATGCTTTTCGCCTATAACGTGCACAAAGAGCCAGTGAAGCGAATGGTATTCAAGTGTAGTAAGCAAACAGTACACACATATAGAGAGAGAGCTCGAGAGCTCATTCAAGTGCCATTTTCAGCTTTATAAGCATGTGTTTTTTCTGTTGCTTTTGGCACATTGAGATGATGTGCTGGTGCTTTCCTTTTCCACCTTAATGTAATATTTGCAGGACGGGGCTTCAGATCAAGTGTAACTTCCAGAGCGGTTGACGTCCCATCACCGCTTCTGCCAAATAAGCTCCTACAGTAAAGATTTAGGATAAGAATTAGAATAAGGGGTGATTTTTCATGTTCTAATGCTAGAATTAAATGTATTGGGAGAGCCATATAAATCAGATTGTTTGTTACCTCATTTGAAATGCTTGTATATTGAACATCATTTGTAAAGTATTTTGTATAAAAAATATCATTGTATGCTGTATAGCACTCCAACTGTAATTTTATTGTACAAATTTGTTTTGTGTTTTGACTCAGTACTTGTATTTGATCGGTAAATTATTGTTTTATTGAGTTTTTTAGGGAAAATTTAGGGATGAGCCAGATCTACTTGTTGATGCAATTTACAAGACCCTTGATTATCAGAAATTGCATTGTAGACTTGCATTTTAACAAAGAGTATAGAAGCCAATATAAGTTATTTGATTTTAATGAAACATTTAATTTTCAGTTGTGGATGTGTAATTGTTTGTAGTTTGAAATTAAAAACAATGTTCATAAAAAAATGTTTACAAAAAACGTGCAATATCGGCATGGAAGTTTTTTTTTTTACAGGCGCCATCCTCTGGCTACTCTGATGTACTGCAAGCGTAAACTAAAAACCGGAAGTTTTGAGACTGTCCTGTTTGACGCGCCGTAGTGACGTTATTGCACTATGGCGTGCCTTGAGAACGCGTGCTCATTCAAAACAAACAGCTAGGGTTTGTTTGAACGGGATGTAGGAACTGTGCTGCTGTAGGACCGCGCTTTAGAGCGAATGGACTTGAGCGAAGGATCCGCGCTCGGCGTGTTCACCTGTGAGCTGTGCGAGCTGTCCAGCCCGTACAGTTTCTACGGGCAGAAGCCGCCAAACACCAGAGCAATAGTGTAAGTACGCAAGTATTTGTGAAACTGCTCTGCGCTTAGCGCACAGAATATTGTGCTCAATGCTCTCCATATGCAAGAAAAAAATTGTAATGTAGCGTTAGTGATATACAATGACGCAAACATATAATGATAATATAAGTTACTCGGTGCGCGCGGAGCTGAACTCTCGCATGTGATTTGCCGTGATGTCACGGTGACGAATGGACAGATATCAGGGCTCCAGACTGCGACCAAATGGTCGCATTTTGCGACCAAAATTTGAGAGTGTGCGACTAAATTTTACATCCAGTCGCACATGTGCGACCAGTAAATTTCATCTCGTTCAAAGTGGGCGACAACCGACGTCGCGTCTGCGATGCTTTGTTTACGACATCACGACAAGAAGACTAGCATGTTTAATTTTTTAACGGTCCTCCATGAAGGGTTCCGAGTGAATGAGTGTGTGTGTGCGCGCGAGTGAGTGAGTGAATGAGTGTGTGTGTGTGTGTGTGTGCGCCCGCGCGCAAGTGACGGTGCGTGTCCACTGGCGCGTTGCGAGCGGAGCGGAGCGAGCGTTTTCAATTCATTCCTATGGAAGTTGAGCTTCACGCTCGCGCAGTGCATTTTGGGATTGCCAGCGGACCGGAGAAAGCGTTGAGAGCGACCGAGAGCGTCAAAAAGGTTGGGCAGTTTTTGACTTTATGCAAATATCAAGCGAAAAACGCGGTCGGCAGCCAATTGCTGTGAGGTTCGGGATGTGACGTCTGTTCTGAGAGTTTAAAAATATGCAAATTGTGCCGGAGTTAATGCTGGATTTAGTGCGTAAATCATTTTGTTTACAAATTAGACGCTTTGCAGTTGTTATATATGTTAAAGATTTTATTTTGGATGTGTTCATTGTGATTATATTGGCTGGGTTAATAAAAGTTTATAAAATTGAAAGGATATCTTTGCTTGGTGCATTTGGAAACAAAGCTTGCCTATTTCTAAATGTAATGGCGTGCATCTCTGATGATTATATTGTACGTGTGTT
The DNA here is from genome assembly GCF_964197995.2 of Scardinius erythrophthalmus. NCBI lineage: Eukaryota > Metazoa > Chordata > Actinopteri > Cypriniformes > Leuciscidae > Scardinius > Scardinius erythrophthalmus. The sequence continues at coordinate 14,215,198 of NC_138224.1, read as the reverse complement.
GTAAAAAACATAGATTAAACACACTCGCAACAGACACACCCCAAAGCGGAGACGTTACAGCGTTACCAGCGGCACTGAGCGGACTTTTGCCGCTGTAGTGGACACGCACCGTGAGTGAGTGAGTGAGCGAGCGAGCGAGCGAGAGAGAGTGAGAGAGTGTGTGCGCGAGTGAGTGTGTGCGTGCGTTAGTCTATGTGCGTGTATGTGAGTGAGTGCGTGTGTACATGTGCGAGTGAATATGTGTGTGAGACGGCTCGAGATGACTGGTCGTAAAGCAATGTGTAGTCTGACAATGTTTCTTGTCCAGGACATGACAAGATTTTTAGGAGTCGAAATCGTGTAATCTGATACATTGACTATAGTAACAGACAAAAAAATTGCGTATTCTGAACCAGGCATAACTATAACTATGGTATACTGTGGTTATGAAAGTAGCCTACACATCTTTTTACAGCACTTCAAAACTATATCCTATTAAAATGTTGTTGTTTTTAATGTGTCGACCAAAACATTTTGTTCATCCTTTAAAGATTGTCTCTATTTATAAAACTGAAAGTTTCAAGAAGTAGGAAAACTCACACTTATTTTTTTTTAAAAGAAGACTAAATTACCATTGTAAACAGCTGCTGAGGGTGCTTATTGGCTATTTTCACTCCCTAATATCTATTTTGTCACTCATTTTGCTTTTGAAATAATATTAAGACATTATGAAGGATAATAATTAAATTTAACTTTATCTATACACCACAAATTTAGCTGAGTGCTTTGTCATCCCACAGTGCTACCAAATACTTTCTGTAGAACTTAGAGCCGCGGCCCTCAGATGTTAGTCTGGAGCCCTGTGATCTTAAAATAAAACTGCACCATAATTTCTGTACGCTTAATCTATTTATTATCAAAGCATTTGTCTGTAATAGTTATTTAGGGGGAAAATGTGAAGGTGTGCCCCTAAATTTTCTGCTTGCGCTCCTAAAATTTTAAGTCAGGGGCTACAGCGCTCCTAATAAAAAAAGTTAGTCTGGAGCCCTGGATATGATTTTTCAGTATATTGTATTTAAATATAATTTAGTAAAAACCTTTGCAGATCTGTATCGAAAATGATTAAACAATGCTTTTCATGCTTGTTCAATGGACCATAAACAATTATTTTTACATGCACATAGTATAGGATGTAATGTAATATAAAATTATAATACATTCCTCACATATGTTTTAATCGGGCTGGCAAACTGCATAATGACAGAAAACGACTTGCAACGTCACCCAAAAAAGGAAATCGTGTAATTTTACTCATCATGCCGTTGCAAAACTTTGTGGCTTACTTTTTTGTGAACACTAAAGCTATTTTGAGAAATGTGCAATTAATTGTCATAAAATGGTTAGCAAAAAAAAAAAAAAAAAATACTTGTATAGTATGCTTTAATGAGCGACATGAGGGTGAGTATATGATGTTAATTCTGGTTCAATTATGCGTGAACAGTATGGCAAGCCGTTTGAACATTTAATCCTTAAAATGTAGGTATTTTCATGCTATTAGTGCTTATTTTTGTAGACACTAATATCTATTCCATTAGTTACTAGTACTTGTTCTTTAGATAGTAGTGCTTTAGGTAATAGTATAGGTTTTAGATACTAGTTATTATTATTTTTTAGATAATAATGCTTATTTCAATAGTGACTAGTATTTAATTAAACTTTACTTTTTAATTAGTAACTTTTTAGACCAATAATATCCTAAACAAAATAGGGCCACACTTAAGATTAGGATCCAATTTTCACCAATAACTATGACTTTTGCCTCAATAAACTTCTAATTACTGCTTATTAATAGTTAGTAAGGTGATTGTTACTAACTCTCCGACGGCGAAGTGACACACACCCACATTCAGCGACTACAACATCAAGCTTAAAGTGTGTGGCAGAGCATTCAAGTCAACTAGTCCATACCAATGACTGTTTCTGTCAGCTTTGTGTAGCGCAGCTGCCGAACAGTGTCTAGCATTCAGACACAATTGGAAACATTTATACGAATGCTTCTTGATTGCCGATTGGCCACAGTTTGTTATAAGTTTCAATGTTTCAATTTTTTGCACTCAGAAATTAGCCTGGCTAACAATTTGAGACTTGGTCTGGGGACCACATGTTCATTTTCTCGTATTTGAGGCGTGGTTTACGAATGCCCAGAGCCGTTTATTGGGCGCTACGAATGTCTATCAAATGCGCCTGTATGTAGCTCATAGCCAATCGCTTCAATTATACCAGATGACGTACGTAGAGTGACAGAAATTCGACGAGGAAAAAGACGACGAGTCAAAGATTTATTTGTACACGATGGCGTTTAGAGAATATTACCGTTTGTGCAAGATAAACATGAGGGTAGAAGGTAACGTCGAGTCTGATGCCATGTTGGATCCATAGATATAAACAAACCGCTTCGGTGTCGTCATCGTCTTGCTGCTCCCTCCCCGTTCTGTGATTGGTTCCCTTTTTCAGGGGAAAATTTGGTCCATGGTGTCCAGACTGCCTAGCAGCGTGAAAAAAATCGCGCTGAGAGCAAGGCAGTATGGGGAAACCCAGGCTACTCAGAAATATAATTTCTATTCACATTTTTTTTGCTCCCTCAATTGAGAAACTAATATTAATATTTCAACTGAATACCACATAATTGAATATGACTGCACAATGACTAATAACTTATATATATATATATATATATATATATATATATAGACTCTTTTATGTGATATATAGGTGAGTAATAATAATATACCCCAAAGTAAATATTATAAATAAAAATATATAAATACACAGTAACTATATAATACTCAGGTTTTTTTGAAAGAGGTCTCATCACACCAAGACTGCATTTATTTGATAGAAAATACAGTAAAACAGTAATATTGTGAAATAACACTACAAATTCAACAACACAAAAAAGTTTTTTGTTTGAATATATTGTAAAATGTAGGAGTTTTTTTTCCTGTGATGGCAAAGCTCCAATTCAGAACTCATGTGGATTTAGTGAAAAATAAATATTTCTTCTTCTTCTTCTTCTTCTTATTATTATTATTAGTTGAAAATGGTTGTGCTGCTTATTGAAATGTGGAAGTGTTTTTTATCAGGATTTTTTGATAAATAGAAATAGGTAATGGAATATAGAATTGTTTTTCGAAGTTTAATTGCACATTTTACACATTTACAGTGCAAGACCAGGGGCATACCTTTATCATAAGGCAAACCACACTTACTAACATCCAAAAAAGCAAGATTTAAAATGGAACGGGCTCATGAATGATGTAAATCAGGACAGCACTAAAATGGTAAATATTGTCATAAAGGACAGAGCATAGGTTTTCCATCTATCGTGTGTCTGATTAATGCACGTACCGTTTTCTATAGAAGTGCATGCGTTGGTCTGCTCTGTTTTGATGACGATGATGATGATGATGATGATGATGTATTTCTGAAATGAGTGCTTATTTGAACAGTCAAAGGAGCTGTAGGTTGCAGAACATGTCTGGCTGAATGAGTGTAAAAATGTCAGCGATTGAGATGTGCTTTTTCCCTGCAGGCTCTTGGAGGAATGTTACGGCATGAAGGATCCCTTCTGCCCAGAGAGAGAGAAGTTCCTCGTTTTAGGATCCAAGTGCTGTCTGTGCAGTAAGACGGTGTGTGTGGGAACGGTACGTGTGTGACTATGTAGAACATTTCTTAATATTTAGGATATATTTCCATAAATCAAAGCAATCAATCACAATGTATATTTGAACACATCAATAAACTATTTTTTTTTTATTAATGACAGGACTGCAGTCTGTTCTACACCAAACGCTTTTGTTTGCCATGTGTGCGGGATCATCTTCATCAGTTTCCAGAGCAGGTTCAAAATGAGGTGCAGAGGAAGAAGAGTGTCCAGAAGACGTCGTCCTCGTCCTCATGATGATATATAGATTTCTTTATTAGCCATCAGTTATGAACAGAGGACACTGGCGAGTCTTCTGTCCAGACACGATATATAAAAATTTGTCTGTTGTCCTTTTTCTATTTATATGAATCCAAAGCATCTTTTGATTGAAATCATGTGTGTTCTGTGATGAGTGATTTCAGTTTTACAATAGCACTAAATGCCTTGTCTTATTATGTCAACTATGAAATAAATAATGTTAAGTTGTACCATTGGTTGTGATTGATTACAGATGGCTAAAATGATATAGATGAGATTTGAACCCGTTGCTGGAGGAGTGCATAATTGTTGTGAATATGGGCAATACCCCTACACCACAGCTGGGAAGTTAGTTACTTCCTGATTTATCGCCTTGACTTGAACCATACTTGTTTAGTAGGAAAAAAACACAGGTTGGTAGTGAAGTATAAGTTCCAGCACATACATAGTAAGAGATCTGTGGCTCAGCGGTATGAGCACTGGCACACAATGCCAGAGGTCGCTGGTTCAAATCCAGCCAGATCTCAGAAGATGGAGCAGACCTGGACGGAGCAGAGGAGCAGAGGACCAGACCTGGACAGAGCAGTGGAGCAGAGGACCAGACCTGGATGGAGCAGAGGACCAGACCTGGACGGAGCAGAGGACCAGACCTGGATGGAGCAGAGGACCAGATCCAGATGGAACAGCAGCAGACTGGGCAGCATGTGGAAGAGGAGACTGGAGTGAAGAGGAGAGTGAAGACAGCACCCAAAGAAAGAAGAAGGGGGGACCATGACCTGGGTCCCCCCCCGGCTTCCGGGACAATGACCAGCAGCGGTTATAGAGCCAATCATTTTAAATTTGCCAAAACAAAGTGTTCATACTTAACCAAAAATTTAAATTTTTGGAATATATAAATATATATATAGGGGGGCCGAAAAAAAGAACAAGGATGTGATGTGATATTAAATGTGTATGTGATATTAAATGTGTATGTTTGGCGTAAGTATATATGTATGTTTGGCATAAATATATAAATAAAATAAAAACAAGTATGGCATAAATAATAAAAAAACAATTAAGTATGTGATGCAATGTACTATCCAGGAGGTTGCACACCTGACTATTATTACTAAGTGCAGGATGATCCCAAACCAGCTCACCAGAAACTCCAGCTGATTCTATTGGTCAATCAAAGTACTGATTACATAACCAATGAAATTAGCTGCAGGATTTCTGGTGAAGTGGTTGGGAAATGTCTTATCCAGACATCATCCTTGAGCGTATACCAATTTAAACTCCATTTAGGGCAGCTACTGATGCCAGGTGCTTCTCACTACACCCACTAGATGGCAGTAAAACCATTTCTTACGCAATAAGAAGAAAAGAAACTTTTGCTGAGATGACATTACCCAAACCTTATGACAGTCACTTGATTCTGACAATATAACTCTTGCGTATGTGTTTGTAGCATTAAAAACATTTAGTTTTTCCTAAAGGCATCAGTTCACAACATGATTCAGCCGTGATGCTTAAGTCTTCATACAGACGCTATTGAACAATTCTGTAGGGGGTGCTGGAACATTTCAGCTACTTGTTATTGGTAATGCCAAAGTCTGCCAGAGATAAGCAGTCTGCCAAATATGACCTCAGACTTGGCAAGATAACACCCAAGTGACATAGCTCCACTGAAGGAGTAATGTTGTTCTCATCTTATTCAATCACACAGTATTGTATATTACAGCTAAAACTTGCTAGGTGCATTATAAAGTTTTATTATCATCTTTTAAATACCTTCATGTGATTTACGGCAAAACAAATTTCAATCTGCAGCTGTGTTGCCAGATCACGAAAGAAAAGCGAGATCTAAAAAAAAAAAAAAGTCTTTCATATAAATCTTATCCACCTTTTCACTCCAAATGCCTCCCATTTCTATTTTCATTATTGAAAAAAGTGACTCAAATACTTCATTTTCAAATATCTCTGTTTCACTATCCCAGAAGTTTTACGTTTTACGAGTTTTACGAGTTTTGTTTTTTTGGCCTCCCATACTTTTTAATCAATCGATTTAAATGACTATTTCAGTCATCACTGATTTACTAGCCAATCAATTGTGTTTTATTAGAGAAAAAACTTCATGGCGTTTTAACTTTTTTTTCCCTTCATCTCGAGTCATCTCGACGACCCCAGGGCTCAGAACCACTGCTTATACTACCGTATTTTATAACCATTCAGAAATAAACTAGGCCACGGTGGTTTATAATAAGAGGACATGGCAACATTGTACCGAAGGGTTTCTACTGTTTGTATCGTTTTTCAACAGTGGGCGGGCCGTGCCCCGCCGGCCAATCAAAGGCGTCTTCTGTTTAAATAGCCTTTGCTGTCAATCTTTTTTTCCCTAGCCAGTTTACTTGCGATCGCCATATTGGGTGCTCGCCTACTCGAATGACCCGTCTGTTTTTCTTCGGAATTACTACGAGACGTGTTCGGAGGCGCGCGCTGTTTTCATGACTTGTTTTCCACGCGCTCTAGTCTTTCTACACGCATTCGCGCGTTTGTTATGCGTGCGCTCTGCGATTCACTCGGCTTTCTTGGGAGGGTTCGCTTTTAGTTAGACTGCGTCTGGCTCGGTTGCGACTGCGAATCTCGGACAAACTTTCATGTGCAAAATGTCAAAAGTGCGCGTCTCCAATGGAAGTCCCACGCTGGAGAGGGTGGACGCGAGGCAGGCGGACCCCGCCAAACCGCCGGTCTGCCGAAATCTCTTCGGCTCCGTGGATCGCGAAGAGTTCGCCAGGGACGTCGAGGACCAAATGCGGGAGATGGAGAAAGCGTCCAAGGAAAAATGGAATTACGACTTCGCCAAGAACGAGCCGCTCGCGCCGGGCAACTACGAGTGGCAGGAGGTGGACGCCACAGAGGTCCCGGAGTTTTACATCAGACCGCCTCACGTACAACGGGCTACTTCTACCGGGACTGTGGACCATAACGGGAACCACGATTATTTGTTGACGACAACTCCCTCCCTGGAGAGCGTAGAGAGGGGCTCTGACAGCACGGAGACCGGGAGTCGGACGGACAGCCGGACGGCGCTCTCTACGCCGAGGAAAAGACCGTCGACAGAGGATCGGGGTAAATGTTTTGCGAGTTCGTGACAGCGCACTAGACAGTGCTATTTACGCGCTGATCTCGGGGGACAAACGCTTCGCCCTCCTCTTGCATTTGCTTCCGAGACGGAAATCAATCGCTTTTCTAACACAGTCTTCATTCTTCCAATAGATCTTCCTCGCCAAAGCAAAAGACCCAAAGTGCACGCGACCGAGGAGAACCGCTGTCCGGATACGACGAGTTCGCTCGAGCAAGCGCCCGGCAAGTCAGATCCCAAAACGTAAACAAGGTGAGAGTGAGTTTCGTGCGTACTGGTCTGGCGTGGAACTTGTAAACGCGTATAAATTCGTATAAAAATGTTAGGTTGTTTGTGTTTATTGCTGTGCCTGTTTTATTGTTACACATTAATAATGTTTGTTTCTTGTCGATGCTGCTCCACGCGTCGAGAGTCGAAACTTTTCGGTCTGGCGTTTTAAAACGAAACATTCTGTCACCGCGCGAGTGACAGTCGACTCAAATGCACAACATTGTAGTAACACGTCAGCAGGTCTCTTGTAGGGTGTGTGTGTGTGTGTGTGTGTGTGTGTGTGTGTGTGTGTGTGTGTGTGTGTGTGTGTGTGTGTGTGTGTGTGTGCGAGGAGGAGGGGGTCCGGGTTCACAATGCATGCAGGCATTTACTTGCGCGCAAAATTGTTCGCTTTCCATTCCCAGTGCTTCATAACGCATTCTGAAATATTTTGCTGTTGAAGTTATTTCATGTATTGTGTCTCTCTGAGTGACATTTTTGCACTCGCTTTCGATGTTATTCCCTTTGCTAATCAACTTTTTTTTCTTTTTTTTTTTTGTTCCCTGCAGAGAGAGATGAAGACGCCTATTTTCTCCATTAAATACTTCAAGAGCTTTATGAAGTAAACAGGGACAGCAGTTGAAAAATACAAATCGAGCCTTGGAGAGGCTGTATAAGCACTGAATTTTTACACTAAAGTTTTGGCACTCGACAAAATATGTTTGCCTCAAAAGCAGATAATGTAGCAGTGTGCAATTGGAGTTGCTTCATTTGTTCTTTTACTACCTATGTATATACTTTCATTTTATATGTAGCACATTTAAATGTAATACTAAGATATATATATATAAAAAAACAATCATTTATAAATGGAGTGCGTTTGACTTGAAGAATTGCTGTGCAGTTTTTAAACGTCTCCCTAAAATTAACCCTTTTAAAGTAAATATCTATGTACAGACAGACAAACACACACACACACACACACACACACACACACACACACACACAGCATGTCCCTTTAATTAGGTTAAACAATCCCATTGTCTCAGTTGGCTGGCAACAGCAGCACAATCTTGGCCATTTTTAGGTTGCACAAATGTCACTGTCAGCATTAATGTTGTTCATGTTTATTGGTACTTAATAATGATTTTATACCAGCCAAGGTTACAGCACCTGGTCAATTGTGGACTGTGACTCCTAGTGTGGTATTAAGGTTTTCACACTTCTTTACAGTATTATATCCCTGGGTTATTCCACTAATTTTCTTTTCTTTTATTTAAATTATTTCTTTTGTTATTTTGGCATAATTATATAAATTCTCATGAACTCAAATCCTACTGAGTACACATTACAAAAAAAATAAAGTGCAACTGTAGTGACCAATTGATTTGATTTTATTTTTTTTTGGTCAATTTTATGTTTTTCTATTATTGCTGTGTAGTATATTGTTTATATATATATATATATATACACATATTTTTTTCTTTAACACTGGGCCATACAATTTAGAACAACATGAAGCCACTTTTTTGCCACAACATATTTGGCTTTCATGTTGAACATGACATGGCACTATGACAAAAATATGTATAAACCGGCAAAAAAACTAAATTAAGACGTTACACAGCAAGTGTGAACAACATTGAAGTGTACATGCATACTGCTTTGTAAAGAAGAAAAAAAGGATAAAAAACACTGAGGAAATTATACTAACTTATTTATGTCAAGCTTTTTGTCTTTTAAGACTATCCAAAGTGGCATTTGTGCATTTTCTGTATGTACTTCTTTTTATAAGATTTTTTTTCTTTTTTTTTTTTTCACAAATTTGTGCAAGGTTGCAAACTGAGCCTATTAAGAAATTGATGTGGATTGTGTACTGCTTTATAAATGAGATGATTAAATGACATGGACACCCTCACCTGACTCCTTTCCATTATATCGTGCAGAGAAACCTCTGAATGTTAACACACTCTTAGGGGAAACTAAAATACACCCCTCACACCCTGCATTAGCAAAAGCCCCAAACTGACTCTAAGCTGTGCTGATAACCGAAATACATTTACAACAATTTTATTTAACTGTTAAATACATCTCTCTCAAGTGCAAAATTGATATGTGCTGGTATTTGGCCCTGTACAACCTAAAAAAATATATTTTTGTATTTTATTTTGCCACCCACACACTATAAGCACCTGCACACAAACACGCAATTATTTAATTTAAACTGTCCAGTTTTTTTATTTAGTGATATTAAACAGAAAGTAGGATGCAAAATGCTTTTTAAAAAGTTGAATTATTTTCTGACCTACTGTAATACATATATGATTAACCAGCAATTAAACTGGTGGCAACAAAAATTTGAGATTCCTATTAGATTGTCTTCAAATAATGTGTTGCCTCTAATATTTTGTATGAAAAACAATAAATAGGAAGAAGCTCAGTGCTGAATATTATTCCGAGATAGCATGTCAAAAAAGAAAACTTTGACACTGCAAAATACTGCAACTGACCCGGTATGTTCCGAGTAAGCTGTAATATATTTCATAAACAGTGTTTTCAGCAATATAGCGCGAACCATTCTCTGTCAAATGGAACCGCTGTTTGACTTCACATTGTTTGGTCGCGCGTGTTGACTCGCACGACTGGAGATAACGTACATGGTCACGTTATTCTTCTCCTACATTATCATTGTAATACACAAGTTATTTTTCAAAGCTATTCTGATGCGTGTGCTCCTTTTGGTTATTTAACTCAACGTGCGACAAGTTTGTGCGTAAAACTGCTGCGTTTCTAACACGACCTGCTGAGCTCCCTACTTCGATTCAGAAAAGAAGAAAAAAAAACAAGGACACGTCCCATGCGGAGGGGAAAAAAAAGCCAAGATACTGACATACGGTTTGTCCAATCAGACAACTATTAAGAAAAACACACCACTTACTGCAGCCACTGAGATTGGCTTTGCGCGCGCTGAGGTTGGAGTAAGAGTGTGTTTGTACAGACTGTTCTACTCGTAAAGCACAACCCAGAATAAGAGCCATTGGTCAGACTGATATTTCTGCTGATGTTTGCGAAAGGGAAGGGAGAGGTGAGTTTGGCCCGAGGGTTAAATCGGATGGATCTTTCTAAAGCCCCGTCCTACTTCTGCTCAAAAATCACGGCTGCATATAAGATGACGAAACGCACATTAACACACAGCGGTCGCAATTTACACGAGCGCACGCGAAATTATTTCCCAAACAACAACTTGAACTCCATTTATTTTGTCGCACGACAAAGTGCTGGTGACAAAAATATGTTACTGTGCGATATAGCCTACAAATAGGGGGCTAGTTGTATCGGGCATGCTGTCAGTGCATGGTATCCCCACGAGCCTATTAGCCTATTTAAACCGTGGAAAAATAATGACAGCAGAAAATGTAAAAGGTAACAGAAAATAAACCATTATTCTGGCCTACAAATCAGGCCTATAATTCAAATAAGTGAAAGAAATTACAAAAATAATAAACATGCATTTATAACAATTAAAAAGTGACAAATAAAAAATACAATTGTCCTAACATCTATAAAAAATATTTTTTTTTTCCTGTGAAACTTAAAAAATAAATTAAAAAAATTTCTACATTCATTGACTGAATGTAGAGTAGTTTTATTGTGTTCACTTTTTTTTAGCAAACATGTTTAGCAATTTTAGCATTTTCTGGCATGTTAGAGTGGAGAAAAAAAAATCAGTTTTGAAGTAGGTGTTTGAAACCAAAGGGTAAAAACAGAAGAAGAACAAGAAGAAAAAAAAAATTCTAAAGAAACCCCAAATGTGTTAAATTGGACTTTGAAAAATTAAATTAAAACTTACAGCTATGTACAAAATACTTTACTAAATTAGTGTTTTACATGATCTGAAAAATCTTTAAATGTTAATGAAATTAGTTTGACATTTTTTACTACTTTTGCATGTGTTGGAGCAGACAGTGAAGGAAAAGCGCTCAAGTGTCCAGCATACGTGCATGAGGACTACCAGTTACACCTCATGAAGCTGATGAATAACCAGAGTGTGCCAAGCATTGTTGCCCACTACATTATTCTCATACTTCTAATTGTGTAATTTCACTATTTTGATTACTTTAATATTATAAAAAAAAAAAAAATGCAATAATAATACTTATAAAGTCTCCAATTTTATAATAATAAACCTGAAGCTTTATGATAGAATATTCAGAAGGGTGGAAATCTTTAATACGCACAACATAGCTTCTTAAACGAGTGAAAACAACATTCATACTATCAGTGGTTATTTTCACAGCAACATCTTTCCACTGAAAATCAGACAGGCTTGTGGTCAAATCTGTGAGAAAACCACTGTTGCTGACTTTGTTACACAGCCCTTCCCTTGATCAGACACTACAATCAATACGCTAAAAACCTTTTTCTGAAAAGATCTAAGTGCTCCTCTGGTCAATGAGTGATGAACTTTATAAACTGGCAGCCTGCCATGGCATGAGCCTTGTAAACACTAATAGCAGGCTGATGAAATCAGTAATTATAATACAAAAACAGCTGAGGGTTTCACATTTGCAGCTGTAAACCACCAATGACAACGCCCTTGCTTGGCCTATGCAGTCGTTAAAGATACTGTACTAGTTTGGTTTTTAATATCAAATTAGAGTTAACCTTTTTGAAATCAAAGGATTAATTTCATCTATTACACGTCTTATATGTGGAAGAAAAAGGGATTTTTCCTTACCTCCTTTGCATTTGAGATGTCAGCCATGGCATGATACTTGTGTAAGACATCTTGACTGCAAAAGACAAATTAAATGTGTTAGACATAAAAAGTTTGTAAGTGTGTGTGTGTGTGTGTGTGTGTGTGTGTGTGTATGTATATGTATATATATATATATATATATATATATATATATATATATATATATATATATATATATATATATATATATATATATATATATATGTGTGTGTGTGTGTGTGTGTGTGTGTGTGTGTGTGTGTATATATATATATACATATATAGTGCTATGCATAAGTTTAGACACCCATGCTAAAGTTGACTAAAAAGAGGAATAAAAAATCATCTTTTGGAAATTGAACTTAATGCCTTAATTAAAAAAAATTAGGAAAAATCCAACCTTTAAGGACACCAGTTTTCTTTGTGAATGAATAATGTATCGTAAATAAATAAATGTTCTTCCTTAAAATACAGGGTGCATAAGTTTGGACACCCCTATGTTAAATCCCCATAGAGGCAGGGAGATTTATTTTTTTAAAGGCCAGTTACTTCATGGATCCAGGATACTATGCATCCTGATAAAGTTCCCTTGGCCTTTAGAATTAAAATAGCCCCACATCATCACATAGCCTTCACCGTACCTAGAGATTGGCATGGTTTTATTTCAGTTAGCCTAATAGCTGGTTTGATTTGCATTGAGAGGTGATCTTATGGAAAGTACTCCATGCCAATCTCTAGGTATTTTTCATGGATGTATGAAGTCAGTTTCCCACAGGTGTTTCAGTGGTGTAGTTCATTATATTAACACATGGACATGTTTCACAACTTTTGACAACCAAAAAAGTGTCCAAGACTTTTTGTCTTCATTTTAAACAATATATCAATAGCTACATACTTTAAAATCTAACAAACTTCATTTAGTTTAAAAAGTGTGCTTGTGCTGTATTTGATAAATATTTTAGATCATTTCTAAAGTGTCCAAATGCGTTTTGGGTGTAATAAACATTGATTACTATGATGATTCGAACAGTTTAAAGGTACAGAACAACTCAAGGCAGGCAGACAGATGGCAGAGATGGTCAACAACTCAACTTCTGACCTTCGAGTTGTGCATCTCCCTGCACCTCGTAAAGGGGAGGATGATATCACGGCACAAAACTAATCAATGCCAGAGATGACCTCATGTAGGATACGGGAGATTGTGCGGTGGTTCGTTCTTGTCTTTGCCGCCATTTATTTACACTTGCTGCGTTCGTGACTAATTACAGAGTCCCAATCTCTGAGATCAGCTCTTAGATATGAGCAAAGTTGTAATCACAAATCTCAACACATGCAACAATAAGGCGCAGCGCAGCCAAACTTCCCTCCAGCCCTGTCAAACTAACACCACATTTTCAGGACAAAATTAGCTGAAGGCTAATTTAACAACCTTGCAGATAATGAGAGGAGAAGAATCGTAAAATCAGAAAATGTTTACAGCTGGCCCTATTAATAGATATTGCACAGCTCTGCATATGACCTCATGTTTGGCCTTCCCCGTTAGGAATGAAACCTTTGTGAATCTCAATCTTATTTTGGAAATGCAATGTACCATCTGTTTTGCATTGTTATTAATTTGAGGGAGTTTTATGAGCCTCGGTGCTTTTTTGTTTCTCAGCCTCTCTTTGCCCAGCAGTCATGTGTTTTGGCTGTCCTCCGCTCAACTAGAAACCTGTGTCGGCCAGGCAGAGAAACAACCTCTGGCAGATAGTCGGTCTTAGTTGGCCCAAAATGTGTCCAAAAGAAGGATGTAAACAGTTACCTTTGCCAGCGGGGTTTTTTTTTTGTGTTCTGGCTCTCAAAGCTCAACATCGTGCTGTGAACTTCACATGCATGTGTGTTTTTGGTTTGCTCTCAGTGTTGTACTCGTGGGGTCAACCAAATTTTTTCCCCCTCCCTTGAGCATTCACTCTTTTTATCTGTACTGATCAACTGGCTTTAATTTCTCTTATCTCATTCCATATTTTTAAAGGCAAAAGTGGGTGTAAGAGAGAGAAAAACAATTAGCTCTGATTCCTAAGGAAATCATGAGAGTGCTTTGTGTGCTTATAATACACACACACACTTTTCATTCATTATATTATATTATATTACGTTTTTTATATGTTGAAAACAGTTGTGCACATTTTTTTTCAGGATTCTTTGATGAATAGAAAGTTCAAAAGAACAGCATTTGTTTGAAATAGAATCTTTTGTAACATTATAAATGTACTTTACTGTCACTTTTGATCAATTTAATGAATTCTTGCTAAATAAAAGTATTAATTTCTTTAAAAAAAAAAATCTTACTGACCCTAAACTTTTGAACGGTAGTGTATCATGTTACAAAAGCTTTCTATTTCAGATAAATGCTGTTCTTTTGAACTTTCTATTCATCAAAGAATCCTGAAAAAAAATTACACAACTGTTTTCAACGTCGAAAATAATAATAAATGTTTCTTGAGCAGCAAATCAGCATATTAGAAGCATATTGTGACTGAAGACTGGAGTAATGATGCTGAAAATTCAGATTTGCCATCACTGGAATAAATAATATTTGAAAATATATTCAAACAGAAAACAGTTATTTTAAATTGTAATAATATTTCACAATATTGCTTTTTTTTTCTATTTTTAATTAAATAAATGCATCCTTGGTGAGCAGAAAAGACTTATTTTAAATCTTACCAATCCCAAACTTTTGAACGACAATGTATATAAACATATATACTTCCCAAGGGGAAGCAGGGAAAGCGGAGGACAGCTGACAACAATGCAACTAACTGGCCTATCAAGATTAATTATGCTAATTAACCTGTGTGTTTATGGTTGTGACAACCTTCCAGTCTCTCGCTTGAATCCAACACGAAAGTGACTTAAATTCATTGCAATTCATCGACTGACCACTAGAGACAGGCTCCAAAATAGAGTCAATCCCACAGAAACCCCATGTTAAAATGCCCAACTTTACAGCAGAAATTTTTTTTTTTATGTTTACAGCCTGGTACAAAAAGTGGTTTTAGTCTATATAGCAATTTTTTTTATAACTCATCCGTTTAAATTATATTAAGCCTTAGAGTTCTGCATAATTAAGGGCGTGGCCACTTGAGTGACAGGTGGATTGCCGCTGCTGTCACTACCAGCCATCACGTCACCTCAGCTAATCCCGCCTCTTTGCCCATTTTCGGTTATCCGGTTGTGACGCGCTGCCAAGATGGCGACGGTTGGCTCCGCCCACTTTGGGCTTCAAAAATGCTCTTCAGAAACCTACGGGTGACGTCACAGACACTACGTCCATATTTTTCTTACAGTCTATGAGTTTTCCAGTTAGTTTTCACCTTCCAATTAGTGTTACTGCAGCATGTTAGATACGTGGTTCCAGCAGTGCGGCTGGAGGAAATCTCAAAGGTCAAAGACCTTTCAAGGGTCAAGCTGCCTCTCTCTTGTAGGAATTAACAGACACTCTCTGAGGCGACAAACAGCTACTGCTTACAGAGACAAGTGGCTGAAGGTCAGTGTATATGACCTACGTGAATCACCAGAGGGTAAATGTTTTCTTTTTACTCAAAACCATCAGGAGAATGCCTTCAAGAGAACTTTATGATGCAATCTTGACTGTTGTAAACTTTCACAGAATTTTTTGTTTGTTTTGTAAGTTTTAAACCTTTTTTTTTTTTTTTTTGCTAAATGCAACAGACAAAAAAGATAAGTTAAAAAAGGCAGGTTTTTTATACAGGTTTACCAAGGTATCTCAAGAACAATTATGAAAGGAAAAGATATTACACATATAGTTAACAGTCGATATATATATATATATTTTTTTTTTTTCAAACAAACAAACAAATACCTTACAGCACTACATTTTGACAGAAGGCCCATCACACCTCAGGTCCCTCAAGCTGATCTTCTTGTCAAAAAAGCTAACTTACAATTTCACATTGTAATCTCACTAATCCAGTTAGTGGTGATAAAATCAGGAGAAAGCTCCCGGGTGAGAGGTCGGGCAAGCTAATTTGTAACTATGCTAATATTTAACAAAAATGGTGTTTCAGAATGATTGTAGTATGTGGAATACTAAATGGTGACATACTAAATACTAAGGAAAACGTGTAGGGGTTAAATGAAGAAGAATTTGTATTTTTACACCCACTGTTGTGGTTCTCAGATCTCTACATCCACACCAGAGGTCACAAATAAATATAGGCACCTGGTGACACACTCTTATCAGCATAGATATTTCATACTCTTGTGTGAAATCTAGTGTAGCCATCCTATGTCTTACACTGACTCTCAAATTAACTGTTGTGCTCAATTTAAAAATGATTAGCAAAACCTTTTGCTCTATTGTGCTACTTAAAATAATGCAGAAGCTCAGAAGCCCATGCAGTAAGTTCAGAAGCTTAAGATTCACATTCTTGTTTGAACTGCACATGTGCTAATTAAGTTGACACTTTACTGCAGCCTCCTACGCAGGAGGACTGAAACGCTGAATGCCAGCTCTGTAAAATGCCACAAGTAGGAGTAAAGAGATGTAGAATAAAAATATTTAAAGGAATAGTTCACCCAAAAATCTTTTACTCACTCATGTCATTCCAAACATGCAAGTCTTTTTCTATTGTGGTGTGGAGATGTTTAGAGAAATGTCCACGATGCTCTTTTACATACAATGTAAGCGAATGGTGGCTGTCAAAAACGAACAAAGGCTCAACATATAAATAGTCCCAAGTCATTATTCACTGATAATCTTCACCACTGCTGCAGCTATCACATTTGTACATATTCAAATATGGCACATCAAACGTGAGGCTCCAAGTTTGGAACTAAATGATGCTAAATTTATTTGGTTCTCATGTCTCGTGACTGATCACAATGTTCCTAATTTCATTATGCGCATATTTAAAATTGTCCAAATGAGATTTTAGAGCTACAGCAAATGAGATATTTATTTATGTTCCTCAGACAAAGCTATTGTATGACTTAAGAAGACTTAGAATATAGCGAAAAAGTCACATGAACTACTTTTTGATGATGCATGACTAGGGTTGGGAATCGAAAATCGATTCCAATTTTGGAGTCATATACTTAAGGTCAGGAATTGGATACTTGTTATAAAATTAAAATTTCGATTCCTCTTATCGATTCCTTTGTGTGCATTTTAATATGACAATTTAAGTGCAAGAAGACCCACGCAGCTGTTTTCTGTGCTGCACACGCATCCAAAATGAGCTTTTTTAATATGACTTTAAGCCATTCAAGCGCAAGAAGACCCGTCACCCGAGCGCTGTATTCTGTGCTGCACACACATCCAAAGCATGCACACAGAAAGTGATTTTAAACCATTCAAGCACAAGGCTGTTTTTTTTTGTGCAACTCTTAAAGTGACAGAGGCCTAATATTCCTGCTGCCGTCTCTGTAATAACGTTAATCAAACAACAAAAGACAAAGAGCAAATTCATTCGCTGTTCTTTGACTTAACTTTTGTAACTATATTTGTAATGAATATTTTATTTATAAAATGCAGTGTTATTTTACATTTGATTACAGTTTCTGTACCTGAACACCTGAAAATCATAAAACACTTTATTTCAATCGTATCTTTGTTAAGTTGTATTTATTTGTTTGATTGCTAATTTGTTCTTTTTTAATTACTGAGTGTTTACTTGTCTTTAATAATGCTTGGAATTTATTTTAGTTAAGCAACTTGTTTTTTCCATGTTATTTTTTTAGCAAAAGCTAGAGTTCCCAAAAGTGTTCTTTAGCCTGTTGATTTTTGGTATTCAGCTGTGTTGCAGTAGACCTTATTCAGAGCAGCGCCATGACAGGTATGGAAGCGAGGCTGTGAGGGATAGACTTACTATGGTTTCAATGGCATCATTTGTAAAAAATCTATATTCATGTCAAACTTTTCAAATGACTTCTTTTAAATTGTGTGTGGTGTCAACTTCTAATTTGGTTTTGACCCAACATCCCAGAAGCCTCTCAATCTCAGAAGGCTGCCTGTACCTTCAAATCTTGTTTAAAGATAACTGGTCCCTTTTAAGCATAGTGTTGGATCGGTGAAAGAGTGGGACTATTTGGCTTCAAAGCAGCATAAAAAGAACAACTTTGCCTTGGGTTATCTGATTACTCTGCTTGCTGCACAAACACACAGGAGTCTTTTAAAATGCAGACATCACCCACCACAGAAGACCTTCGCCTACGGCAGCCACAGACAGAGTCTGCAAAGCCTGGCAAACACCTACATCTAACAGAAACCATTGATGTCTGTCTCACAGCTAAACCACAGCTCAAACGTCACAGCCCATGGCAGCCAGTGAGAATGATAATCACTGTCTATGGATGTGCAAAAATACTACGTATTTTCAAAGTCAACTAGTCAGAGGGTTGTCTGAACAACTAGTGTTTAGGATTCAAGGAAATTCTGTATAATTAGGCAGGTTACAGGTTCACTTGACCCCAATAGGATACAAGCACACCAATAACAGTAAAACTATTGGATCTAAAAAAAAAAAAAAGCCTCTGTAATTGATTAGTCGATTATTGGACAACTATCTCAACCACTGTTACTACTCCTGTACATTACTCATCCAAACTGACCATTCCTTGTATTTTGTAACAGGATCTTGAGGGACTATGGTGTGAGAAGCTTGTGTTTAGGCTGCTGAGCCATCAAGAGGAACGAAACCGCCACTATGAAGCATCCGACATGCTTAACATCTATCTCTCAATCTAAAAATTGCTAAAATACCTGTGTAATTTTGACCCATTTCAACTTTGATGTGGAGAATGTTTAGACGGCACTAATAACAGTGCTAGAAGACGACACACTTGTGTACAGCACACGCACCCGGCATATTCGTGGGAAGACAGACATCATATCAAACTGTCTAGACCTGCTCTACCATATTTCCTACAAAATTGTAATTATTGCGTTAGTATACAGGCACCACTCAAATATAGCCGAAACAAAATGCCCTTTGACATTTTACAGCCTATATCATGATAATGACATATATCAACAGGCCTGAATGCTTGGGTGTGGTGTGTTTAACTTCCAATTTCTTCAAGGCTTTCTAAATACATATTCACTCTGTAAATATTTGAATGTCCAGAAACCAACCTAGATGATTAAAATCCAATAAGAAATGTATCACCATGCTCATACTTTTTAAAACGTTGATGTGTAACCCGTCAGCATTGGAGTTACGAATATGAAAGATACAGTAAACTGCACTTCAAAAAGCGATCAAACACAATAAAATCAGTGATAAAAGTCCCAGGACATCCTAGCAACCACATTACAACACTGTTGTTTACACACAGTAGTGGAATATATCCTGTAAAACATCCTGATTTAAAACATCAAATTCCTCAAGTCAGATGTGTTCTCTCACATTTCTTGACCTGAGCGGACACTGTGACAAGTCTCCAATGCAGAGTGCTGCCCTCTTTTGGAGGTGAAGGGGACTGTATTTCTGACAACATCTCTGGGAATATCAGATCGTACAAGAGGAGATCCGCAATAGTGGATTTTGTCAGAATGACGAAGGCATTCCTCAACGAAATCTACCTTATCTGCGGGCTGGGGCGATAACAGGACGTAATTACGGTTCAGCCAAGGATGGTGCAGCTAATATCATTCATTGCTTGAGCGCAGGATTCTCAGAGCAAATAGGGGTGTTTTTTTTTTCTGCGGCCTGGCAGAGTAAATAGATGAATGTCCCTGAATAGAGACCAGATATATGAAACCACAGTCTCCCTTTTCATTGCGTGGAAGAACATGGGGTTAGCTGCCAAAGGAACAAAAATACTACCAGCTTGTGGAATGTCTTGGCATTGGCGAATAGAGAAGCAAACTCATTATGAAAGAGAGAGAGAGCGAAAGAGAGAGGGAGGAAGTGGAAAAAAATCCCCTCAGGATAAACGCCAACAGCCTCAAATCAAACTCTGGTGCAAGAGCGTTTATCTCATGGAAAGCGTGAAGTTTACCTAGCTACAAGTCAGCTGATTCGACATTTTAAATTTCTCCAATTCAACCCACTCCATATCTCTCAATATGAACAGTTCCTTAAACTGTTCAGTTCTTGTTTCTTTTTGACTACAATTAATTTTGACCTCAGAAAGCATTAAGGAAAACAAACTGAGGCTTAATCAGATACGTCTAATGTCTGCCATCATGGTTATAAATGAAATATCATTATCATTTGGAACCGCAAAACCGTGACAGTAGGCTATATGATACTAATAATTACAAACGGCACATAAAAATTCCTGGGTCTTACACAAACAACAGGAAGGCGATCAATCAACTCTCCAGGATCTCTACGCTGGACAAGCCTGGGCTTTGTTGCCTTTGTTTACGGACATGTTTGCACTTGTTCAGAGAGGCTGTGGCGGAAAGGCTGAGTGATGGACGGCCAATTACCTTCAGCCTCTCATCCTGTCACAGTCTGAGGTGAACCACATGACCTTTGAAGAGGCTAGTCGCCCAGGGTGGCCATTGTTTCTTTTGAATGTTTCACACCAGAGAAAATTGCAAATGTTCTTTTTTTTTTTTTTTTTTTTTTACTTCTAACAGTCCTTGAAGGGCTTCAAAAGGAGAAGTCATATTTCCATGCACTGGTCTACATCAGGCTTTCAACAAATCTTTATATTTTATCTTACATCTTCATGACGATGCAAAATTCCCTGCTTCTTCACTGTTCTCGTCCGGGAGTAGCAGAAAGTAAAAGTGCAACAGTTGTCAGTGCAACAGTCCACGTATACACTTCTGATAAATATGGTTCTCACTCTTCTACTGATTGCTTAATTCCACAAAGTTTGGTTATTTGCAGAATTGACAACCATATTCTGAAACTGATTTCACTTCTTAAAGATTCAAATGAAATCAATGGAGAGTGTACAAAGCACAGATAACTAGTTGTTAATGCAGAGACTCCGTTTCTCCTTCTTGTGTAAAGCCATGAATCGCAAAGGGTTGCTATGATTACAACTGGACAGACTCTTTAAGCTTTTTCATATTTATGTGCTGATTTTAGAATGAGAATTTAGAGGAATGTAGTGAAACTTTAGAATGTGTTAACTGTTAAGCAGAAGTAAGGGCACTTCAACCTTATTGGTCACTGAAAGCATGACTAAATGAGACTTGTTAGTTAAATAAATGTGTAAGCAAAGTGTGGGCGTATGTAGAAGTTAATGATTAAGTGTGTTTACATAAACTTTAAAAGTTGAAATTCAGTCATAACGCTTCAACTGAAATCATACCAGTCTATTTCTCTGCAAAGTTGGATTAACAGACATATATTTTATGTGAGTACAAAATTAAAAACTTTGAGAAGGTACTGCATTTGACAAGGAACAAACTACATGACCATTAAAAAACGAAAAAAAAAAAGGTTCTTGATAGTACTAATGTGTGTAGCATGAATGTAATCCAGCCAAAATATGCCATGTTGTCATTTTCATGTGACTTACAGCGTCAGGTGCAACATTTTATTGGCATTCACAACTCTCCCCTGACCGGTGAATGTGACTTCATCAAGTACAACATGTTCCTGGATCAACATCTTTGTTGATCCTGGAACAACATTCCAAACAACCAATCAAATTCGAGGGACAAGTTTACAGTTTATGTCAAGTTTAGACTTACAACCAGGTTTAGGTGCTTCTACATCAGTGTTATTCACCCATTATTAACTGCAACAGTGGGGTGGGGGTGGGGGGGATTTGATTGAATGTGTATTTCTCCTCCAGATTTACTAGGTGCAGTTTTACATTAGCAGATACATTACATTACAATATGACAACACATTTCCCTTTTACTCTCATAGGGTTCACTTGAGTAGTGGAAAAATACAGAGTGCGTCCAAGAACAAACATTTTTTTTTTCAAAAATAAAAACAATAGTAAAAATATTGCTGCAAGCTTGTGGTTGCTTATTAGACTAAAGGGTGTTGCCCTGACACAGAGTAGCTGGGTGAGAAAAAGGTTGCCAATCCCTACATGCTATTTCTAATTAAACTGTCTTTTACTACATAGCGTGACATCTCATCAAGATCCTACAGTACCTGCACAGTCAGATCTGCAATCCCTGAATGAATGCCATTTTACTCTCGACTGCTCATTCAGCCCAAACTGTATTTAAAGACGTTTCACGAGCGGGAGGGGCTAAAAATGTCCAATTTACCCTCTGAAAATAAAATTCAACAGAGCTTGAAACCCAAAAATACATCAGCTGAAAAGATTTCAAAGGGAGGGCGCTAAGCAAACAAACAGAACTGGAGCGATGTAGACGGGGTGAAAGACAAGAGGGGAGTAAAGAGGCCTTGCTTACAAAGAAAAATAAATCACACAACATTTCAAAACACAACAGAAGAGGGCCTGTTTGGCTCCTATGATTTTACGGCCACGGTTTTCTCTGTGTCAGCAGAGATGCGGCACTTTGGTGACAAACATGCCTCAGAGCTGCTCGAACAAAACCATCAAAACCAAAACCCTGTCTCCACTCGGGATCTGGATCGTGTTGTGCTGAACAGATGAATTCGCGTTCCCTGTACAGCTGACTTTGCCTGCTCTTGGCTTTATCCTTGACTTTGAGACCTAAATTAGAGACAGGCAGCAGACTCTGTACTGAGGGTCCAGCCAAAGCCTGGGGCGATATGGGGGACAAGAATATTCCAAAAAAGCGTCAGATGAAAGGGCAGCGTTCCTGTTTATGGAGGGTCTCTTTCAGAGGGCTCAAGAGCAGCTTATAAACTCCCTCTAATTCAATTAAGCAGCATTACAGCAGGCTGACTGAAGCCTCACGTGAAGAGAGACACAAGCAGAGAGGGAAAAACAATGAGTACAATGGCAGGGAGGGGGTGTTTTATGTTGCTCTCTTTCTCCCTTTCTATATCTAAAGAAGATTACATAGTATCTAAACTCTAGATGCTGAGACTCGAATGAGGATTTAGGATCTCTCTCTCTTAAAGGATTAATTCATCCCCAAAAAAATTTGTCAACACTTAAAACCTTTATATAATGCATTATAATGTGCATTATGAATACCTTTATAATGCATAATGGCTTTAAGTAAAGTGTAACCATAAACTCAATACAACACAAAAAGAAGATGTTAAGCAGGATGTTCATGCTGCTCTTTTCCATATTATGAAAAGTAAATGGTGTCAAGCTCCAAAAATGACAAGCTCCAATGAAAGCATCATAAAATTATCTGAAGCCAAGATCCAAATCTTCTGAAGCCAACTGACTCATTATAAGTTGCCATTTCAAGCCTTCTGCTTATTTATTTGTGGAATATGCACATATTCATTGCTTTTGCTTACGAGACAACCAGGAACCAGTGACGTTGGCCATCACTGATATGTAATCTGGCATGACGCATCCTGATATGCCATATGTGAATATAGAAACGTCAATGAAATTTTATGGCTATGGCAGAGATTATCAGTCAAATAAGCTACATTTAATTTTTTTCCCTCACACAAAGCTATTTTAAGAATTCAACAGACATACAATATATGCATATGTTGTATGACTACTTTGTGGAGGTTTTTGGTTTATGGTGGTTTTTATGTTCATTGTATTGAAAAGTACATGCACATTATGTTTAACCTTGTTTTGTCATCCATGGAAGAAAGTCAGTCATACAGTTTTGAACAACATGGGCAACCATAAAAGTATATGTCTTTAATGGCTTGAGTACAGGATTCTGATAGCAATTAGAGCTGTAAACCTTACAGTTTATTGATAGATGCAATAAAAAAATGCTTTGTATACTGCATGATCTAGTCTGTGTGTACAAACTGTATTCTTAGCTCGGTGGCTTTCAATAATGAACATTCATATTATTAGATTTAAGGTTGTTAGATTTAAAAATCTGGCTCTACTTTCATTAGTTGGTCCTTCTGTTGAACAAATTCTTTTTACAGTGACATTTTAAAAGCATTATTATGCTTGGGTCTATAGAACTCGTCATCACAATTTTTTTTTCTAGTTCACATTTTCTAGCCATCTCACAACTTTTCACGACTCTTGTGTTTGTGATGCATTAGGTGCAACTTGTGATTATGTGCATATCATATAAAGGAGGCATTTCATGCAAACAATGGGAGAAGAGTTGCTGCGTGAGAAAAGTGTGTTCACAGAGAAGTTTGGCCTGATTTACTGTAGGTACACAGGTCTACTGCTTGGAGTGTGTTTTGGAAATGTAACACACCTTAACAGTCAAATACTCGTTCACGTATCAGCGGAGGCGATGTAAACACTACTGTAACCACGTTTTGCCATACCAGTTCTAGCCCGAGTCTGATAATGACAGTTAAGAAGAACAAGCTGATCAATCTGAACCACCTTCGCAAGCACGACTTGCGCAGAATGTTTCACAGTGGTAATTCTTTATTTTATACCTCTCTTGCATTTCAGATGTAAAGTTATAGCTCTCATTTATAACATCTGACCTGCATTGAACTGCATGCTTCAGAAAGCAGTCATTAGAAAAATGGTGAGAACACAAAAAAGGTTTGGGGTTGTACTGCTGAAAAATAGTGTTAAAGATGCATTTTAACCAATGTTTCCTAAGGAAGGCCGGGAAAATTGGGTTTAGAATCGGGGTGGAAAAAACAGCATCTCTTGGACATGGCGACAACACTAATAATGCAACTCAACCAGGCCTCTGCCATTTTTTTGTGTTTGCCTTGGGCGGGAATATTGGGATGTGTATATGTTCCAGGAAGAAAACTCAAGACTACAATAGAGGCATTTAAGGAAGTCCAGAAACAGTCCTTACTGATATAAAGAACAACTCCCTTTGGAGTGGTCTTTGTGCTTTGTAACCTTTTTATTTACCTTTAGTATTCTAACAGCAACACTAAAGCAATTTGAAAATGTATGAGCCTAATAGATCATCTTTAAATAAAAGCTGTGATGCACACAGACCTGACTTGACACAAAAAGCCTATTGCATTAGCCATCCTAAAACAATCACAAATGTTGCCTATTGCCTATTTTTTAGCAATTCATGCCATGAGCTCTGTGCTACACTGTTAAATTGAAAGTACTATGGCACATGAACACTGTAAAATAAACTGTTACCTAATCACATCTGATATGCTTGTACTGATATGGGATCTATTTGACTCAAGTCAGAATGATAATACTGTAAATTGGTATTAGTATAAAAGTATTTCATTTCTTTTTAGTACACTTATTGTGAAGAATTCAAGATTAAAAAAGGCTCTCGGTAGAGATCCTTTGCAAACACGAGTGCTTGCTCAGATCCATTATACGTGACAGAGATTAGATCTCATAATATCTAGAAGCAAATAACGCTTATTATGCTGACATGTGGTAACTGGAACAGAAACTGGGCAAAGGACCAGAATGTTTCCTGTAGTGGGTACATTCCTTACAGAGTACCCATAAAATCCTTATCATTCACTTAGCACATTAATGGCATATAGATGTGTAAAACATTGCATGTGATAAAACCTGAACACGCACACAACACACAGGGGTTAGGCAGAGAGCGTCAGCATAGTTTCTAACGGCAAATAAATAAATAAATATTATTATTATTATTATTATTATTAAAACCCTGTAGGCCAATAAGAGTGGGAATATTTTATTCAGTTTTTTTTTATTTTAAATTCAGGGAGTCACACTGATTCCAAAAATGAATTTTTATTTTTTAGCAATAGCTTAGGGCTCTGTGGATTTCATTGTGTAAATCCTTAAACTACTGCTGTCAATCAGCTTGTCTTGATTTTAATGGATGATCTACTTTTGTGTGTGTAATGTGATTCCTTTGTAAATACCCTTTGATTCCCTTTAAATACACTTTGTTTGAGGCAGAATGTGGGTTGAATGTTGTCTAAGATGTTGTAAATTAAAGCCTATTGAGCCTTTCTGTCCTTGGCTGGTAAACGCTTTTGAAGGCTCTTGGGTTTGCACAGTGTATGAGCTACATTTATAATAATAAAAAAAAAAAAATGTCACAGCAGATGTGGATGTTGCACTCTACATAGCACTTATCTACAACAGTAATGTGTCCTGCAAATGCTTTCATTGAACAGAAGTAATAAATAATTAAAATTGATAAGGCCTATAAGAATGTGTGTATTATCATTTTCCTCATGCCTACAGCCCAAAAAAAGATCTTTGGTGTCATATTTAAAAATATGGCTAGCACCCATTAACAGAAAAAATGCTGATTCCAGTTTACAACAGACATTAAATATCTGCTGGCTGTTATCATGACACTCTTCCGTCTGGGCCAAGGTTGCAGACAGAGAGGAGACTCTAAATGGTTTTATGATTATACTTGGAGCACACACCTGCATTAAACCTGGTAAATTACCTGACAGTAAACCTTAGGAGTCATGCGATGCTGACTGGAGGAGTCTGACTTTTCCCTAAACTAGGGGAAGTGCATTAGCAGATACAGGCTCGCTCTGCGTGCAAGCAGACCACAGGAGACCAGAGGCCCAGATAAGATTACTGCTCGTATGAGCAGTGTGGGGCAAATCTCTGTGCAGAGCCAAATCTTGTGAGGTAAACCATACATTAAGTACTAGGGCTTTATCTGCTGTTTCACCACTGAAACATATATAAGCAAGGTTCCAAAATCTAGTGAGCTGCCTCGCTGCCATAGGCAGCATTTTGGAATGCTCTATACAGGGCCAAAAGTCCACAAACACCGTTCCACTTTGCAATTGATTTCAATAGAGTGCAACAGTTTAACCTGGCCTTGGTTCCGGAAATATTTTTTCCATTGTGATTTTAAAATAGTCTTGTTTAAGAGTTATAAGCCATGAACCAAACCAACCCATCAGCTATGAGGCGAATTACAACATTACAAACTTTGATTTGAAGCAAAAATGTATTATAGCATAATATTTTTTGCAAAAATAAGCATATTATGCAGACAAATATTGAAGTAGTTTCAGAGCGTAGGAAAACTGACTCCATGTCATTCGCAGTGCTTCATGGGAGTGGGTGGCGATCACTATTGACATGATTTACTCATCGCGATTCTCTGATTGGTGGAGATTTCTCTGCAGAATGTCGTTTTTCGCAAGGAATTCCACTGTTGAACATGATTATTAAAAAAAAAAGTTGAAATAATGTGTGCTGATGGCTTCAACAAAGGCATATACTATGGATTAACAACCTCGTAGCTCACAGTAGTGTTCGTCAAGTTGTAGTTAAAAATCAATTCCCCTATGGAGAAAATGAACTGAATTTTTACTAAAAGTTTTAAGTAAAACATTTTTCTTTTCTTTTTTTACTTTTTTTTTTAAGTTAATAGACTGGAGCTACAAAACTCAAATTCCAATTAGGAATTCACCAGGTTATATTAACAAAATTCTGGTAGAACATAAGATGATAGCAATTCATGACCTAGATTTGTATTTTATTATTGTGACAAAAACAACAACATCTAAACACAGAGACAGTCCTATGTGGTTTTCTAAAAGTGAGTCATTAATGTTCCAGCCCAAAGAGCAGTCTTATGAAGTGGGTGGTGAACATCAGAAGTTCACTTTTGACTAAAATGGAAGAGTGAGGACATCCCACAATGATCTGAGACTCAGGGACAGTTCACACTTCTCTCTCATTTCACAGTGCTTTGATCCCGAGGATAACTGACCTCATAGAAGACCTTTATGAGTGTCTATCTGCTAAGGGTGCCATTAGGGGAGGGTGGAGAAAAGAGTGGTTGGAACTTTCCACAGCAAAAAAAATAAATGAAAAAAATAAAAATAAGGATGAGAACAAGGGAATGGTTAAATTGGCTACTATATTTGTTGACTGCTCATCAAGATGTCATGGCAACCACTCCAGATTTGAAATTCAGAGAAGAGGACCCGTCCATCCTGTTACTCAAAGCAACGCCTAAAAACGTCAGATATGCTGCTTCTAGTCATCATTTACTCACTCTCATGTTGTGTCAAACCCATACGACTGACCTTCTTTCGTGGAACAGAAAAGGAGAAACTTTGAAGCTTTCAAATGTCAAAAAGGACACAGAGTAGATACAAATAATACAACTAATACATTCATTGTATTCCTTGTGATTTATTAGCCCTAGAGCGTGACACCATCTTGTTTGTTGCGTTTCCCAAAGAAAATTTTCACACACTCAAGGTCTAGTGCGACCAAAGCTTATAACATTATATTACAGGTCATCTGCAAATGTATTATAGTTAAAGGCCCTTTCACACCGGATGCGTAACGAAAAAGCGAATAGTTCGTGTGCGAATAGTTCGCGTCAAAACCCATCACATGAGCCGCGTAAACACGGTCTCTATCTCTATCTTTGACGATTAGCTTTCTATCCCAAATGTAGTTTAGCCTACACAGCACAGGACTAAACAACAACTAAAACTATCACACAACATACTCACAGTCGTGATAACCGAGTTGGTTGGCAATGCTACGCCACACAATCATTGTCCTTGTAGTATATGATTGGCTGTCGCCGCAAAAGAAAAAAAAAATCGACATCGAAACGAAAAAAAAAAAGTTGTTTTTTCGCCGCAGCACATTCGCGTTCGGTGTGAAAGCACTCATTACACAAACAGCTGATCAAAAAATAAAACCATCGCGCGAATTATTCGTGCGTAAAAATCACGTCCAGTGTGAAAGGGCCTTTAGACTGAAACTTTGGAAATTGACCATAAATCTTGACATCTGCTCAGCCTTTTCTTGGTGTGTTCTTGAGTTCAAGAGATATCATTAATGAACTAAAGATGGTTGAGGTAGTTCATAAAATCTGTCTAAATAATTTATTAAATCAGAATAAATCTCAAGCTCAACTCACTACATTGCACTTAGGAAAAGGGTTTATTTTTGCAAAAAGCATTGTTCACAAACATCATGCAAAAGTGAACACTGCTGTCCTTATGCAGTTTATGGGATTAATCGAAAGCAGTTTAACACTTCTGAATTTCTGCCGGAGAACGAGTTTTATGTGGTCAAGTGGCTTTCCTACAGTTTTTTGAAAAGCGTTTATGTTCGTAAAATATTTTGAACCACTTGAGCAGCTTTCGCGAAGAGGTTTACTGGTGTGCTATGTAAAACAATCAGTTCATAAAATGTTCTGAATGATTTTTTCACAAGTCGGACGGATCTAGCTCTCAAGTTCAACTCACTGACTGATGATCTGGTT
Source organism: Scardinius erythrophthalmus (assembly GCF_964197995.2). Lineage (NCBI taxonomy): Eukaryota > Metazoa > Chordata > Actinopteri > Cypriniformes > Leuciscidae > Scardinius > Scardinius erythrophthalmus. The sequence continues at coordinate 14,185,953 of NC_138224.1, read as the reverse complement.
AACAGTCCACTGAAATGTCAGATCATCAGTAAATAAACAATTTACTGATAAATGTGTTTGTTTTTAATGTGTTAGTCATATAAAGCTTCAGAAGCCTGGCCAAAAGCCGCATGGACCCTTTTTATGATACCTTCTATGGTGCTCTTGAGTCATTTGAAGCTTGAAAGCATCCGTCTCAATTCACTGTAACTGCACGGAAAACAGCAAAAACACCATTTGTGTAAAAATGTATCCTTTGGAATTTATCTAGGTTTGTAAATAAAGTAAATGATCTTATACTGATATACGTCAAGGAAAAGATATAGTAACAATATACTGTAATAATGAGGCACGTGTACGGAAATGACAAAAAAGGCCTGCAAAGGCATCAGCTAAAAGTAGAACCAAAGTGCTCTTAAAAGTAACATACGGCATAAGTGCCTAAAATAGCTGACTGCTCATTCAGAAGAACAGCTCCACACTGCAATTACACCACTGCAAGTCCCTGGAACCCCTAAAACGCTGCCGGTTTTCAGATGTTATCGGATGACAGATTTATTCTTTATTAATGATAATGATACCCTAGTCACTCTATTTTCAGCCAGTCTTGGTTATTTCCAGAGATATTTAGCACTGGCAAATCCGGGTGTTTTATTTCCACAGAATAGTTGATGCTTAAAATCTGAGCTGAAACCACAGACCACACTATGGCACTACGCAATGCCTGATTAAAGAGGGGGAAAGTGTAGGCCGAGCGTGCAGAAGGCAATCCCTTCATTTGGTACTGAAGATGAAGCAAGCGGTCCTTTAGCATTAGTTTACCCCAAATGATCTTAGCACACTGTGCGACAGGGCTGGACGCCAGCTTTTCAGCGTACAAGTATGCGCAAAAAAAGTATGTGGAAAGAGAAATCAAGGGTCACCCAATTCTGTCAGGAAACGTCAGGCGCTTTTCAGTTTTTCCTGAAGCGTCTTACAAATGATCAATCTAAGGCCTTGTCAGTATATGGATGGATGTGGCCAGTCTGAGACAAATGCTTGTAAGTCACATGTGATATCAGAAGCGAAACCTTGCGTCCTAGTTGTGCTATCATAACTAAAGCAAATAGCTGATAACAACTGATGCTTAAAACTTAATTACGTACATAAAAACAGAAACTATGATTAGATAAAGGACTATAAAGCAACTATATTTGCTTACCACAAATGATTTCCATCTCTTCAGTGTTATAAGTTTCAGTTCTGCTGTAAAGTGACCTATCAGCACAAGAAAATGAAACTAAATGAGTTCTAGACAGACAAGAGACACTTCAAGCATCTGACAGATTCTAAGCTTTTTGTGCACAAAAAGAGCGTTGATAAATCTCCCTAGTCACATAATACTACTAAATGAATGAGTGTTTGGGCTGTGCCCTTGGCACAGTCCGCTCTTTGGGTGTTGCCTCTGCTGTTTTGCTTAGTTAATTGAATGACTTGCTCTACTGGACTTTCCAGCCTGGTGACATGCTAAAATTAGGTTTTACCTTCTGCTTCAGATGCCTTTATCTGTCATTAGACAGGGATGCATAAAGAAGGTGTTCTGGTATTTCCCACTCCTTTCTTAATCTTTTTAATTCCTCATTCCTTTTGATCAAATGAAAACGTTTGAGGTGAGGCTCACGATCTCTAGAGGCTGAACGTCTATTCCATATATGCACAAAAATTGTTGCGGTACAAATGTCAACTTATTTTAATCTTCCTAAAACTATAATTGTGGAAATAATACTAATATATTAATCCTATTTTTAACTATAGGATATTTTATTTACAATTTGGGTAAAATTCACACAATGTTAAATTAAATAAATAAATCATTAATTCCCAATCCGTAAATGTGTATGGGTTTTCCAGTAGAAATATCTTAAGATACCATTTTATATAAATAATTATTTTATTTTTTTAATTAATTAAAATAAAGTTTATTTTTTAAGGCCTAACTGCACTAAATTTATTAAATCTATGCTTAAATTAAGAACAAGTATTGCCACTTAAGTAAAGAAAAATTCATTACATTTATCAAAAGTGACCATAAAACATTTGTTACAAGAGATTTCTATTTCAAATAAATGCCCTTCTTTTAAACTTCCTCAACTTAAATTCATCAACTTTCTATTGTATCATGGTTTTTGCACACATTTTAAGCAGCACAACTGCTTTCAACATTGATAAGAAGAAATGAAGGATCATGTGACACTTAAGTCTATAAATTCTGCTGCTGAAAATTCAGCTTCGCCATCACAGGAATACATTATATTTTTAAAATATATTAAAACAGAAAACAGTTATTTTAAATTGCAATAATTTTTCACAATAATACTGTATTTTTGATCAAATAAATGCCTTGGTGAGCATACGGATTCTTTCAAAAACATAAAAATAATCTTACCGACCCTAAAGTTTTGAACTGATGCTTAGATCTTTTTTTTTTAATAAGCAAATTAATTTTATCAGTACACATGTATCTTTACACGCATACTTAAACGGAGGATTGCTTGACAAGAATCGCATACAGTATGAAGCAATTATCATGACATAAATCAAATTTTCTGCCACAGTAAGTTAATGATTTGCAGCTATGCAAAATAAAATAAACACAAGCATGCCTCGGACGCAGTTAGGCCATAAATTCATGGGTAATTTTCTACAGGCAGCTGACAGCTTGCATCTATTAGAAGTTGGAATGGTGCCTATTTGCCAACTAGGTTTCACAGAGAGAACAATAGGTCAGACATGAGCGTGACTTTGCCCAGCGTCAGTGAGAACGCTGCTGTTTCTTGATGATGTTGGTTCTGGACAGTGACATATGGCAGGGTGTGAGTGGGAAAGTGTAGTGGATTTTCAGCGAGAGAGTTTAGTCACCTGCTAATGGCCAGTGTGGCACAGACTGCGCAAGTAAGCCGACTGGTGGAGCCACTTGGAGCTGATGACAGCGTTTGCTCTTGCCCATTCGTCACGGAAAGCACATATACACAACGCATTTCTAAATCTTACACACCCTTTCGCAAGCTGACTTTACAAACACACCTAAACACAAACAGAACTGTGCAAATTCTTCATAAAGGCCCTCCCTGAAATGTAACCAAAACCACAAAGTGGACAGCAAGGCTACTCCGGTTCCCAAACAATTACAGGGAAAGCGATGAACTCATCTCCCTGTAAATATACTGTGGTAGTGCAAACTCCTCCATCCTTTGAGTGTCCGGGATGTCAGATTCTGTGTTTGGTGGGTGATGTCATCCCTATGTGGAGTCCCAATCAAAACAGAAATGGTAAACAGTGAAGGCTTGCAAAAAACCTCTAAAAGACCATGACTGACACAATCTGTATCAAAGTTGGAGGAGGAAGTAGGAAGTGAATCGGCTGATGCCATTCCACACCCATCAAGGAAAAATACACAACGGAAGAACAGATTCCTTCGAAACTAGAAAATTCAAATGAGAGTTCAAGGCTTTTAGTTAATGTCTGTTAGATTTGATACTCGTCTAACACTCTGATGTAGCTAAAGCCTATTGGCTATTTAAAAAAAAAAAAAAAAAAAAAGATTATAATAATAATAAGTAAAAAATCACAAGTAAAATATTTTATATTGTTACAAAAAAATATATTTCATATTTGCTGATCTTATGAACTTCCTATGTATCAAAGAATACTGAAAAAGAAGTATCACTCTTTACAAAAAAAAAACCCAAGACATTGATAATAATCAGAAATGTTTCTTGAGCATCAAATCAGCATATTATAATGATTTCTGAATAATCACGTGACACTGAAGACTGGAGTAATATGCTGAAAATTCAGCTCTGCATTCACATGAATAAATTACATTTTAAAATATAGCCTATTCAAATAGAAAACAGTTATTTTATTTATATTACTTTTATTTATTTCATTATACTTTATTTGTGATCAAATAAATGCAGCATTGGCTTCTTTCAAAAGCATTAAAAATCTTAGTCAAATCTCTTTTTAAAAAAAAATAAGTTATGTGACCTTGACAATTCCACATAACTTAATTTTTCCAATTACCCATTAAGTTTATTTACTTTTAAGGCAACAGGTTTCCTCACTTTAAGTTAAATCAACTGATCACTTTTTACAGTGTTGTGAAATATATTCACAGAATTTGAGACGCATGCACAATAAATGTTCACATAACCTAAGGATGATTTGAGGTTTCCTCTACAGAAGAAGCCATTGTGACTTCTCCATCAACCTTTGCGATTGTTTTGTAACACAATCTGTGAAAATAAAGCCCAGTTTGCTCTCGTTTTCCCCTTTTCATGCACTGCTCAGTGAAGTTAATTGTTGCTGGAGTATAAGGCAGCGTCATCCTGCACGGGCGGTGGTTAGGGTTTGTGGTCAAGTCAGAGACAGCAGGCTCCAGTTCGCAGTTCTGTAGAGACACAGCTACTTGTTTCAGACGGGCTCAGTTTATTTAAAGATGGACAACCCTGTGAAAGGCCTCACTACTGTCTCATGGCAACAAGTCTCAGTTCCTAGATGTCAAAGCCATGCATTTAAAAAAAATATCTTTTATTCTCAACCTACAGGGTTCTTTGTTGTAATTAAGTGACCTTTCAAGCCTTTTAAACAATTGATTCCCCTGTATTTCATGCATCCAGGAGAAGGTAAAAGTCTACAGAAGTTAATTTGCTTCTTTCCACACTGAAATATACAAGTCATATCTAGATTAAAACTTGTGAGAAGAGTGAAAGTCCACTGATGCAAAGAAAAGCAGCAACCTCACACATACACTTCACACAGGAAGTTCAAAGAGAAACCAAACAGGAAACGAAAAAGATGATAACTCACTACCTGATGACTTGAGAATGTGAACAGCAGGTCAATCCGAACACCCCCCCCCCCCCCACACACACACACACACACATGCTCAGAGCCTATTTTCGATTTTAAATAACTGTCAGCTGTAAGTATGCGACTCTTTTGGGAGGGGAAGTCAACAAAGTTGGACAGCCAAATTGGTGAGGAGAAATAAAGTATGCACATTTGACATTTAACTCTTCTAGCAGTATGAGCCTAAGCATGTCTTGCTGGATGACAGATGTCTGAGTTTTCCCTCTTAGCGCATGGGCGTCGATACTGAGAAAAGAACGTCACAAGCACATGCATTACATGCAACTTCTGTTTGTTCATTAGTGCCTTTAGATTAGTAACGAATGATTCATATTATTCCAGCTGAAAAAAACTTTCCTGAACTAGCAGCCACAATTACTGCACCTCTGCGAATCCAAAATTAGGACAAAAGTGCAAATTCTGCGCTTATGTTGAAAAACTTTTGTTAGTTCTTAATAAATGGATGTTTTGGCTCATTATGAGAGCATTAAAAACAGCAGTTTTAATGTTTTTTTTCTCTCTCTGATGTTTTCAATTGTGGAATTTTAAAATGTGTAATGGAGAACACAAGAGACCATCTGTGCTCATGAATTGGTTAATTATATAAAAATTACTTTTTTTGGTCTGGTTGATTTACCATCAGTGTAAATCATATAGGCTAAATGTCCTAAAATCTCAACCAATGACAAGCTTGCCTAATTCTTTGTGCATAATTAATGTCAATATGTGATGCGCTCAAAAATCAGCATTGTTTGAAAAATCAAGACCACACCTGGAGTGTCAGACGCAATGACTCACTGACACCTATGCCATCTTCTACTTAAAAATTTACATTTTAACTCATCTTGGAGTTCCCCTTTTCCCAGCACATTCACGACATTCATGTATTTCACAGGACTGAGGGTTTGCAACAGCGGTTAATAAAAAAATATAAGGCAAGGTGCAGCACAAAGTTTTGCTGACTACAATGTCATAAACCGCAATGGCTCATGTGTTTATGATGGAAATGCAATTTCTCCTGCATTCAGATCAATTTTTTCTGCTGATTTAAAAACTAAAATGAAAACAAAAGTGTGAAGATTGCATAGATCATCTCACAGTCATGTGGTAAAGAAGAGTGTGGTGGCTTTGGGCCAGTAAGCAAAGACTGTCACTTGTGCCAGTGCTATGCTGTCACATGGTCTTTTTATGCTTTGCAACATTTAATTAAATACAATTTTTTTTGTAGTAATTTTTGTAGTGTACTGATTTTTATTTTTTTTTACTTGAAAATTAAATTAGCTAAAAATACATTTATCTGTTTTTAACTTCTGAAAATCTGGAAGTGCACCAAGACAGAATACACGTGTATTAAAATAAATTCTCTAAAAACATATCTTAATATATAATATTGTTTTTATTTTTTTTCAAAAAAAAAGTGATATATGTTGTCATTTTTCAGTAAGAGTTTTGCTATTCCAAAGTAGAACACAATTATTAATTGTATTAATTATTATTATTATACATTTTTAGTATAGAAAAATGTAAATTATAAATACATTTTCTGTCACACACATATCTAAAAGCTGGGCCAGCAGAAAAAAATCCTTATCGTTAGTGCCTGAAAAAATCTTCTGTTTTTGTATTCCTTATCATTGTCGCCTCAGGTAATGTGATGACACTTTTGAAAAATGTACATAAACTTTGATCATACTGCACTGTTCTCACCTAGGCTTGCTTCTTTCACACTCATAACCTTTTCATTCAGGTTTGAACTGGAATAAAAACTGCTGAAGCATAAAGCCTTCAATCTGCCAAAAGTCCCTCCATGCATTTGCCTCGGAGCAGTTGATTTAGGCTGTGAAAAAAAAAGCACAAGGGGCCTAAATCAACTGGCTTTATTTATGATAGTCCATAAAGACGCATTATTGGGGATGCAGGGTCTGAGTCAGACGGCTGTGAGCAGGACACGCTATGCGGCTCAGGCTGCTTTGGTGCTGAGTTTGTCCTCTGATTAGGTCACGGATCCCGCAGGGGTTAATGTGTAACTCTCGTGGCTTACTGTGCTTGCCAAGTCCAGCAAACACAAGCAGGAGTGGGAGGGAGATACGGCTGGCTCATAATCAAATATGCTATCAAATCATGCAATTTCTCGACCTTGTTAACGTACGTTTGGCCAGAAATGGACCTGTATGGGCACAGAGGGGGAGTGCTCATGAGGTCACAGAAAACCAGCCCATGTACTCTATGACTCTATTTATCTTACACACATAAAGATGATGTGAAAAAGTCCTCATACACATGCACTATGCTTACATTGTAAACTTTATCCCAGTTCTATTGCTCAACAGACTGTAGATTTTTTTTAATTCTGTGCTCTACACATAATTCATCTGAACTTCAGATTCACTTCGTGAAGCATCGCAGACGTGGCATCAGTTGTCGTCCACTATGACATAATATACGAGATAAAACGCATTCCGACACCCATTGTCGTTAAAGAATCCACACGACAACCTACGCCAAATGGATCGTGCCAAAATCGAGCTAAAATAGAGCAGTGTGAACCGGCATTACAGTATCACGATCAGATCATTCCAAAAACAAAAGATGTTTTTTTTCCTCAACATTTTCATTATTGTAATATCTGGATGTTTTACTTAGTTTTCTCTAAGCCACACTATTTTCATTGGTTATTCTCATTACTGTAATATAGTAATTTCTTCTCTGCGATTTTTTTAAATCAGCACAAATAAAAGGCAGAATAACAAACCCTTTACCCTACAATTAAATATTTCAATTAAAATGAAATATATTGTTATTACTGTAATAACAAAACAGAATTGTTTGCTAAAACAATTTATTTATCATGATCAAATTTGTTATATATTTATGAGATTCACTATATTGACAACAGCCATTTAAAAAAAATATATAAATATCCAGACTTGTGACGGTAATGAGAATTTAGGAGGAAACCATGCCTAATTGTTATAGAAATAGTCACAATGCAAAACATTTTAATAATCCTAAAATAGACTAAGCTCTAGTCTTTACATTCTCTCCCTCTTTCTCTCTCAACACACATACATATATATATATATATATATATATATATATATATATATATATATATATATATATATATATACGTCATGAGAGAAGAACATTGAAGCCACAATTCACCTCAGGGCCCGACTCACACCCCACCTCTCTCAGAGAGTAAAGAGGATGCATGTAAGATGTAAGATGCATGTACTCTACTTCTCACACTCTCTTTCTTCATCTCCATCTCTCATCTTTCAGTCCAGACCGGGTTATGAGGTCATATGGAAGTGTTGACTAGACATTCCCATGTTGGGCCAAGAAGGATGCAATCAATGTGCAGACATTTAGTTGAAATAAATTAAATTGCGAACGTCTAGTAATTTATGTTTCTACCTACCATGCAGAATGAATATATAGAAAAATGACCCATCCCTACTTACACAACAATAAACAAGTCCATGGAAAGTTTTTCAGCATCAACAATAAGCATTACATTCCATCAAGCTGATTTTAAACACAAAAACATGTCTTATGTAATGCCCTTTAGGAAACACAGCACCTACAGTTAAGACCTATGAGCCAACCAGTAATTTAGCCAAGCAAACAACTATTCCCTCTCGAAAATCTGTAGTTTTACACATCCCTAATGTGTAACATTTTGCAGTGACTAACACCAAAAGGGGCTGGTTAAAACACAAGAAAAGAAATTGCTAGATGTCAGTATGTTTCTGATGTGAGCAATGATATATGCGCAATAAATGCAAGAAAGCTGACAAAGGCTGCATATTCTGACAATCAAGCTGAAGAGAGTGATATATAAGTCTCCATAAAAGGTTTCGTCATCTAAACATGCCTTTTGTCACACTTAGATACTTGTTTTCCTTTTCAAAAATGCCACAAATATTGGACATGTCATGATTCTGGAATCTTTGACTTCAAAAGAGCTTAAACTATGTGTTAAAAAATGTTCTTCTGAGGTCAATGGATAACAGCAGCATGATGTCACAAAAGCATTTGATACCAATTTCACTGCACATTCCTCAGAGACAACAATGTTTGGTGTCAGAGGACAAGCGCACATGAACTAGACAAATGCTAAATGGAAATAAACTATGGAGAATGTTTATTATAGCAGGATAGCAGGATATGCATCAAAACAGAAAGGGTAATGGTAGGAAAATGAGCCAAAAAGCATCAAAACCAAGACAAAGTCACTCACAGACCAAATTCTCGGAAAGCACAGGGTTGATAACTTCGCAGTATTTTTTACACCACGGATGTAAATCTACTGTATATAGGCTGCAGTGCAGGCAGCGAGTGGCTGTAGGCCTTTATGAGCCTTCTGGCTTGCTTTGAGATGTTTAAGACTAAATTTATCCCCACCAAAACACCTTAGTTAACCAATGTTTTCTGTACTCAGAGTCATCCTCTCCTTGTTACATATAAATCATTCCTTAAAGCTGCAGTCCGTAATTTTTGGCACTCTAGTGGTTAATAAACAGAACTGCATGCTTCTTGCGGAAGAACATTGTAGCCGGAGCTACTTCTCTCGGTTTATGTCTATGACGAGTCACGCAGGTACTGGGATACTCCGCAGTGGTACCAGTCTAAAAAAGTCAGAATATAAACACTTAATATAGGTGTAACATAGTGATTCAGGATAAGACAAAAACACGGTTTGGAAAATGGATTCATGATGTACTCGCTTATTATATAAATTTTGTAAATTTTGAACACAAAAAAGTTACAGACTGCAGCTTTAAGGCGAGACACGGCAGGCAAAACCATACATTTTTTATGCAGTGGTCAGTTTTGAGATTTTGGGCTAGTTTACTCCTTCAATATGTGTTCTTTCAAGCTGCTATAAAGAAAACGCTGAAATATACATAATGTTACATACAAAATATAAATATACATACAAAATATACAAGATGTTTATTTTATTACATTTTGTTTACTTGCGGCAGTAAGTTTCTCCCGAATTTACCAGGAAGTTAGCATTCAAACGCCACATGCCGAGCTTCGTGAGCCTCCGTCTGTTTACTGAAGTCTGTCATGACCGGTATCATTGTGAAGCTCTGAGTCTCCTGCACAACGCTATGTAACCCAAATATGGGCATTTCCTTTTTATCAGTAACCAATCGTGAATGTCCAAAGAGCATTTAGAGCTATTTAAATCTTTAACTGCCGTTTTCTCAAAATGATTTTTTTTGCGTTTTTTGTCATTCTCCAGTACAAACATCTCAGCCTATGTAGCACCTGTGTACACCAATCTTTCCAGTTATACACTTAGCAGTATTCTGAAGATATTTTCAGAGGGATTTGTTAATAAATCATTCCTGGCCTGATTTATGTGACATTTTAATAAAAAAAAATATGGCGAAAATCAATTTTTTATGGCTATGGACAGTATATTTTGATTTCCTAGGTAATGAAAGCATATATCCTGTCCAGTTTTTATTTTCATCTTGTGTGTAAACAAAATGGAAAAAGAATTTTACACCTGGCTTTATCATATGTTCAGATCTATCTACCGAAAATATATGCAAAATCGTGCATATTTAATGAGATAATGCCTAATTTGCATAATTAAACATACAAATTTCTAAAACTTGTAATACATTTTTTATATATACTTGTGTAAGTAATCAACTGAGGAAGTTTCATGGTGATATCTATTATTTTAAAATGTTACCCTATTCACCTGTAGTGTCTCGCCTTAAGTCAAAAAGGCTTAGGATTTAGTTTTTCTGATACACAACTTCGCATGAAAGTAACAAATACATGGCAGAGAGAAATTCTCCAGAACACAACACTACTTCCAAAAAATAACATTTATTTAAACAAAGCACTAAAAAAATGACACGCTGAAACTCAAATACAAAAATGCATGACTGTACAGATTTAAGTCAACAACGCCCACTATATGCTCAGAAACTCAGCCTGCCCAGTCACAATGAGGAAGTAGCATACTGTAAATACTAATAAGTCAGCCAACACTGGTCCCATTCCCAATTATGTGTAGCACCTATAGCTCTGCACATCCTATTTAAAAATGTAAACTCGATCTTCCGGTAAAAATGTGAGTCTTCTCTCTGGAGATGTATGCCGGACTTCTCCAATCATTTAGTTCTCTTCAATCTTTGTTATAGTCAACTGTAAGCTTTCATTCATTTTTGAGTGCAACACCCACATATCAAAACCAAATCAACAACCAATGAATTAAACCAAGTCCGCACACCATAATCAGTTATACTTGGATATACATGACAATATGGAATAAAATATCTGTCGCTATTTCTGTTTCATCGCGACTAAGTACTGGTCACTCTTTTCCAACTGCACCATAAAAGTAGTTCATATGAGTTGTGCACTATATTGCCTTCTGAAGTCATAAAAAAGCTTTGTATGGTGAACTGCTCAAAATTTAAGACATGAACGACATGAATAATGACAGACCGACAGCTCTGCACATCATTCTGAAGGATTTGAACATCAGAAAAGAGCAGCGAAAGTTCAATGTTAACAAGTTCCCTGATCGTTTCAGTCTTGACTGTTTGAGCAACACATTTCAGCACGGATTGTTTTATGAACCTGTCAAGCAAGTCATCTGAAGTCAATACAATAGTTTGAGTGAAATATTCCTTTAAAAGATACAGTGGAAAAAAGTGTCTGTTTAATTCTAAAAAATATATATATAGAGAGAGAGAGGATGGAAAATAGTCATGAAAAAATCTTTGATCAACTTTGACTAACATTATAAGTGGACCTCAGGGGGGAAAAAAGTAAATAAAAATGTACAATACAGCACCTTTAACGTGATGGCAACTAACCCCATCTGAGCTCTTCACCGGCATGATTTCATCTAGACTGTTTCTGTACTTCAGAAGCAAATTTTCTTCCCTAAGTACAACTGAGACAACAGCAGTAACTGTGAGGAACGTAGTAAACAGATGCTCAAACGTGGCATGGCAGTGACCTTCTGAGCTTTGGCATGTGCCCTTCTCTCAGACATCCTGAGCATCACAGAGCTGCGTGAGCGTGTGTTTGCACTTAAGCTCTCCTCTTATTTCATTCACCCTCAGCCACATTTGTTTTTTATGTTGGGGGACATGGTCAAAGACTGCTCTGATCCAACTGCCTTGATCCTCGTACACTAGAGACAGTGCCGTGCTCGTTTGAACCAGCCCAGAGACGACTTCAAAGCGGGACATTAATGACTAACAGCAAAGGGAAGTATGTCCTCTTTCCATGTATTGTGATCTTTCAGTTGAGAAATGCCCAACAGTAGTGAAGGAATGAGAGGGAGGGGGAAGAGCCAGAAAAAGTACAAAAAAATATATAAAAAATATTTTTTACAAAGAGATAGAGAGGCAGGCCACATCTGTAGAGCATTTGTGTTTCCACACCCATTGTCTGACAAACACATGATACAGAAACACACACAAAAGAAATATGGTGAAAACAAGCTTTGGCTCATTTTCTCACTTTCACACAGGGTCCAAAATGAATACTCGCCAAGTGCAAGACTTGAGTAAAAATTGAATTTGGTGAATAAACCAAACAGAACTACTAGCCAGTTGGCTTCATATATAGTGTAAATGTATAAGAATCTAAAACATAATACATGGATTAAATCAAATCTATAAAAAGTGATAATCTGTTCCTCACTGATGTAAGTCACCAAGTACAGCTTTTTTTTTATCCAGTGGAAACAATTATCTTTAATGCCTAAAGTGTTTCTTTCTCCATGTGGCGACGAATATGTGGAATAGTGCTCTCATTAAACTGCCAAAACAAAACTACAAGAAACAAAATCACAAGGCGTTTGTGTGAATTGCAGTTTTCTAAGAGACTGAGGCTAGCTTGTATGGCTGCAATGTAACATATTCAGGAAATAAACAATTAGAATTTAATTTCATAATATTAATATTATTAAAAATAACAAATTGTATAAAGCAGCAGTGCATATACTATATATTATATTATTTTACACACAGTTTCATGAGTAATTGACCATAATTCGATTTATATGATTTCACTTGAAAAAGAAAAGAATTTCCCTTCTCTTCATTTTGCCTCTTCTCTACCTTGCTTACCTGACCTAATTGCTTAGTAAACCTGGCATTGTATATTTCCAATATTGTTGGCTCTTTGCCAAACTGATTTTGCTCCACTTCTGTCGCTTTGGATAATTATGTCTGCTAAATGCATAAATGTAACCAACATTTCACACGTCCACTTTGACACTTTGGGATAAATATGTGTGAAAGAGACAGACAGTGTGAAAGAAAGAAGCAAGACAGAGTCCGAGATGGTGAGAAACTTGAGCTGCTTACTTTCCTTAGCAGACAGGTCTACTGCTGACTCAGAGAGAGTGATTCACGCTCTACCGGAGCTCAGTGCACACGAAAATCAGCGCACGTTAACCAAAACCCATCCCTGACTCCACCACTTTAACTCATACATGTACATCAATGGCATCTCTGAGAACTCTGAGAATGATTTACACATTATTTGAGCTTATATTATATTAATACTTGTCATGATCATTAAGTTTGCAGACTTAGCATTTATCTTGATGTGTGTTAATCTGTCAGTAGGCAATTTGGATAAGGATACACAGCATCTGTGGCTAGAGAATCTGCAGAATTAGATACAGAGGCACACATTTATATAGAAAGGGTAACCACCATCTGAAGGCTGCTAAACTGCACCATAAAATCAAAGTGGCCACCACACTGAATTGTGGGATACCATTGCTGTTCTGTCCTGGCTCTCAGCACACACTCGTACGCCCTCCCACATGCCTGACAGAGCATCCCATAGGCAGAAACTGGAGATTTCTGTGAACAATGTGATTTTCAGCAAAATGTGCTCGTAAATTGGTAAAAACTGGTCTGAATTAATATTATTCTTGGAACAAAGTGTGACATAATGCTAAGGCATTTCTTAAAAGAAATTGCATGTAATGAGATTAAAAGTGGAAACTGTAACATGAATCGAAGCAAACGCCTGTCACAGTTTGAAAAAAGATATCCGTGATAACATTATTATAGAAACTCAAAATGATACTGTGAACTCTCACTATTGTCTCAACTATGACCCGAGTCAATACAGAATTTTAAATTTATTTTAACTTAAATGTAGGTGCTCTTAATGATATTACACATGTTTTGTTTGTGAATGAGAGTAAATTAAATCCACAGCAAGATTTGGTTTAAAGACAGCTTGTAACACTAGTGCCTTGGCAACAGCATTTTACCATATTTTGCATAATTTCTATGAAAATACATTTAAACATGGGAACACATTTTCAGTCATGCCCAATTAGTCACGTCAACTAATTCATGCCCAAATTATGTCTCTCATCAAGTCCATTTTGTAATAAAGTCATCTTGATGGCTTCACCATAAGGATCCACCCAGCATCCATCAGCTACCTGAAGTCTTACAGCACTGTGAAACAGAGCCCGTGCAGGTGAGTGTGTCAGCAAGGCGCAGGCCTTTAGCTACAGCACGCCCCACTTCTGTCTCATTCGTCAAAAACACCACAGGAGCCCAGGGCTGAAGCACTCTGGACTGCGGTCAAAAACAATATGGAGCAGAGAGGGTGATGCTGACATAACATACAGATCCTATGCTGAATTTATGGAGGGAGAGGCCCTTCTAGTGCTGTTAATTATTCCTTTTAAACATCAAAATACCCTAATGGAAGCCAAGAAGTGTCTCTTTTTGCTACAAGCAAAATGTGCAAATATTAAGAAAAGTGGCGTGTTGAGAGAGAGAGAGAGAGAGAGAGAGAGAGAGAGAGAGAGAGAGAGAGAGAGAGAGAGAGAGAGAGAGAGAGAGAGAGAGAGAGAGAGAGAGAGAGAGAGAGAGAGAGAGAGAGAGAGAGAGAGAGAGAGAGAGAGAGAAGCTAATCGGAAACATGAAAGAGCAGCATAGTAACACAAATAAAATAAACTAACCGCACAATTAGGGATAAGCCTTTGGTTTCCTTTCAGTTATAAACAGAAAAACGGCAAGAGAACAGACATAATTACTCAATTCCTTCTCTTCAAAGTTTACATGGCACGTTAAAGCCTTTTCCACCTCTTTATTTTTTGAGACCTCTTGGATTACCCCTTCAGTATTAATATGAAGGAAGCCAAGCAGAGAGAGCTCTGGGTTGTCTCTCCCTCCCTCAGTTGAAAAATTACGCTTCAACATTAAACTAAGCCATGGATAATATTGTACCGCATCTGATTCATAAATATGCATCCCATAAAAACACTCCATCTGTGTGAAATACAAAAGAGTGAGCTAAAACTCCGTGGAATTACTAGGTGAAAGGATTCTGGGATGGGGAGCTGAAATCCGTGTGAGAAGAAACACTGGTGCCGCAGTTTGCATGGAGACCCGGCCTGATGCAACCCAGTCCATGACTCACACATTGAGGCTTGTAAACACACATTTTTCCATTTTGGTTCATGCTCAGTACATGCTAGGATGTATTCGAGGGGATGGAAAAGCATGACCAGTGACACATTAAATGAATCCATTCTTTAATCCAATGTGTGTCAGAGTCTGGCGAGAGGCCACAGAGGCTGCTAGACAGCCCTGGTCTGACAGTTTAACAGTGGTAAAGGGACTATGGGACCGTCTCACCCACAAAACACCACATCTGCCCACCTCTTGGGCCCCACAGGGCCACTCTCACACACTGTAATTTTCCTATACTGGGCTCTGGGGACATCTTTTCATGGGTGGGCCACTTGTATCTTTCCAATACGTTCATCAATTTTTCTGCCTTTGCCCTAGGACATTTTTGTGCCTGATTATGGACCACTAATGACCTCCTCATGAGATAATCCTACAAGGTATTAAAAAAATTAAGAGAGATTGTTTTTTAATACTTTGGCTTTTATTTAAAAAAATAAAATAAAAAATAATAATTAACCATTAGCTTTTGTGCATGTCTGAATATTTAGTGATGTTTAATAAGGCAAACATTACTATAGTTCATACTAATGGTTGGGAATTTTAATAAACATTAGTACTGATGTTAAGTAGTGATTTGAGTACACTTAAATCACATGGCTTGAGGAGAAGCCACTACAATTTTAAAAACTAAATAACACCTAGAAATCACCAGGTTTGTGCTTGATTCAGAATTTAATTGAGAATGTCTTTTAAAACTCGGTTCAGTTCTATAATTTAAACTAGAGCAAAATGAGCAGAACTATAATCATATAACTGTTCCATTAACTAGGAAAGCAAAATTTGTTGGTGTAACGCCTTGATTTTAGAAAATAGAAACATTAAATTAAGGAAGAACCACTGCCATTTTCTTGAGAGAAAAAAATACAAACATCTATGGCTATTTCTCAAAGCACACAGACTAGAACCTGCAGCTGTCTTGCCTAAGGGCCAAATATTGAATTATCCTACCTAACCATGTGATCCCTTGAGTGGAGCCCCCATGTTACTAAAGATGATCATTTCCATTACAGGACTCTTAGCATGCCAATCAAGCTACAAGTTCTGCAATGGATGACTGAGATTCATCCCTCATTTCAAACTAAGCTGAACAAAATACACTACTTTATCTCTCTGTATGAGCACAAAGAGAGACACACACAGGGATAAGAGCTAATGGCAGAGAAGAGCTTATGACAGAGAACTAGGTGTCAGTATAATCTTCGGATTAAACCAGAGCCAGGTGCAACAAACATACTTTTGGCCCTTGTTGATGGTGACACATTATTTATATTCTTTTTTTTAAATCTTTAAGGGACAGGGTATGTTTTGTTTTTCCTCTCATAGACTGACCAATAACAGACATGCAAAGTTGGATAGGGAAACTCTGCAAGTCTTGAGATGTAACTCCACCCCTGTCCAACTCCGGCTCCCCTGACAGAGCTTGGTCGAAGGGCCAGAGAGTCAACACTGCCCCCTTCTGCCTGCCTGGACAAAACTAGTATCACAACAAGTTCAGACATGCCCTGAGTGGGCGTGTATGTTTTTGGAAGAAGGCAAACTCATGGTGGGTAACAAAACAAAAATAAGTGTTGCGTGTCTATCATTTGGAATTGAGCCTGGCTTTTTTTTTTTTTTTAATGAGTAATTACCTTCATTTGTTGTGTTTGCATGTAAAAATGTTAATACACGCTAAAGTCTTAAACAAACATAGCCCCTTCAACTGACTAAATGCAAGGTACAAAAAAAATTACAAGAAACTGCAGCCATCATGACAAGCAAGTGTAATGGAAAGAGAAAGCATATCCTTCACTCCCAGCCTTCTGTCAACAAGCACCTGAGAACTTCTCAAACATATGAAGGATGGAAAATCTTTACCCTGGTCCAAACGTGTACACCCCTAATTGAACATTATATTCTACCCTATTCACTGCTTTTGTTTTAAATGTGTTACCAAGTAGAAAGGCATGCTGTAGATCAGGCATTACCAAGGCAGGGTGGCAATATTAGTTTTAGACTTCAAAGTGTATCTGCATGACAAACCACAACAGGCCAAGAGATTTTTTTTTCAGCAAGGAATATCACAAGTTCCAGATTTAATCTCACCACCTCAACAAATCTTAAAATGTCTTGATGGAAGCCATGTGTGTTTTTAAATTCAGAGGGCTTAACCCTTCAGACTCCTTGCAAACTCACTTCAGCTGAGTTTAAGTGAGAAGACACTGGACCATTTCCGCAGAAAGCAGTAGATGATTTTCATGTTTCACTATAAGCTGCCACTTTCTGAAAGAGAAACATTGGTTCATAGTTGGAAGCACGTCTCAACTTTCTTCCAGAGCACTGCATTGAGTCAACACTGTTCTGTCAACAAATAAAAACCCCTCCGTCTTGTGTGGAGGGACCAAGAGAGACACTCCCCTGTGCTACTGTTTCATAATGACTGAAGGCTGGATTTCTCTTTCGTCCTCCACCCGATGCAGACCTGTAATGCAGGGTGTTATTGTTCCAGCTGAGGCCAATCAAAGTTCCTTTTAACGAGTACAGTCCATTTTTATTCCCTACTTCAATCCTGAATCCAGCTTTCTATACAATGGAAGAACTTGACTCAAGAGAAGTTGGGTCAAATCGTGAGTGGGGAGTCCAGATGACAGAGTAAAGGAAAACTGAAAATTCTGCTTTTCTGTTCAGCTCTTAACAACTTACTCAAACAGTTGTGAAACTCATGACATGTTTGTGAATGATGCTGTGGTTTACAAGAGGGTGAGAATACTCTCACTAGCAAACTCCGCCTCGACACCCATCACGGCAAGAAATTAATATTTATTAATAAACTCCAAAACACGCAGCTGACATGCACAACCACAGCCTCTGCTAAAGATTTCATAAGCATCAAGTGTAGCTTGTAATGTGATCTTCTATTGTCCAGCCCAGCCACCCAAGAGCGCTGCAGAGTGTGGGTGTGGAATGGTTTACCACAAGGCTTCATGACAGATGCTTTAGCACTCACAATTTCCCTCCTAACTTCATCCTACCATCTCTATTAATTGCTATGTTCCAAGCAAAACCTCAAATTTATTACTTCTTTGAGTGCTGAGACTGAGAACATGAGGGAAGCTTTCACAATGTATTACTGTTGACTTTTCATTTTACGATCATACAGCTGACATTCAAATTGTAGGAATGTTTAAGTCCTATGTTCCTGCAGTGAGGAACCAAACAAATGTGAAAGCTTTGTGGATATTAGTACCTGTTTTCATTGTCATCTTTATAAGGACATTTTTTGCATCAAAGCAGAAGACCTTTGTATTCCCCTGTTCCTATTGCAAATTTGTCATCCACAGTAGTCTGGTAATCCACTGATCTGGTGATCTGGTCATAAGGACATATCTGTGTGGCCTGCTAGATCCACTAAAAGCTCCTTTCTTCTAGGATTACCTGGTACAATGAAGATGTGGTGAACAAACTCAGGGTGTCTTCTCCCTCACATCCTGCTGTGATGCATGCATGAATGAAGCTGGATCATTTAGGTCTACTCAGAATGTATGGTTCATCTAAGGCCCTGTTTACACCTGGTATTAAGATGCATTTTGGTCGATCGGATGAAGAGTAGACGAGGGAGACACATACCCATTTATACCTCGTATTTTAATCCATCTCTTTTGTCCACTTTCAACCACTTGTGTCCTGATTTCTTTGAGGGAAGTGTCTATGGGTGGGAAAATGTATGTTTTTTTCCAGATCTTTTGATCTAATGGACAAAATAAGCTTGCGCAATTCACATATGAACGCACCCGGAGAGGACGGAAAAACATACGGAGAGCAACAGCTTTCATTTCAGCTCTAGCCGCAAGACCACAATGAACACGGCGAGTGCGTGTTAGAAATCAGGAATGGTGAGAGAACATCGTGTTTGGTAAATTTTTCTTCTTCATACCAAATTTGGGTTTTCAGCCGATAAAGTTTAAATCCTGTCTGGCTAGCACACTTCCCATAATGTTTACGCATTAAGTCAGTAGACAGAGGCCTTTTGTGGATGCTTTCGACCACATGAGCGTTTACATTATGAAAGCAATCCAGGCGAATGCATTTTCGACCACCTTTGGAAGAGGTCAAAAGTGGACAAGCTCAAAACATTTTAGACCCCGTTTATACCTGCATTTAGCGTCATTCACTTGTGATCCGATTAACCAAAAAGCATCTTGCACTCTAAAAAGTGTAAATGGGGCCAAGAATGCAAAATATATAATAAAATTTCACAGTGGTGTCTATCCTCTTATCATGCAGCATTCGGCAGCAGGATATCTTGAAGTTTAATCAATGTGCTTAGCTTGACACTGTTGCAGAGATTCAAGATGATGACTGGTGGTTTGCATCCAATGCCAGGATAAACTTGAGATGTAATTTGCAAGTGGATCATCGAGTCCACTGAACTAAAAATGCTCTTCATTCCCACCCAGGAGATATCTGTTTCCCCATCCAAACATTCCAGAACTCTCAT
The DNA here is from genome assembly GCF_964197995.2 of Scardinius erythrophthalmus. Classification (NCBI taxonomy): domain Eukaryota; kingdom Metazoa; phylum Chordata; class Actinopteri; order Cypriniformes; family Leuciscidae; genus Scardinius; species Scardinius erythrophthalmus. The sequence continues at coordinate 14,166,096 of NC_138224.1, read as the reverse complement.
CCAGTGGAATTAACTGCAGGATTTTCAAGCCAATAAATTACAGATCTTGAACGACAGTTCTGGACTGGTGAAGTCAGGCTCCAGCTGGGTTGTCTGGCCTTCACAATCACTCATAATAGCTGCATTCATAATAGATGGCAGAGAGCATGTGGACACAGAGCAGTGAAAACAGCCACTGGCCATATGTTGGTAATGACCGAGTTAAAGGCAGGGTGGACATGGTCCTTTCACTGATGCATGCTCTCTTCCTCCTCTTCTCCTCCAAACAGCCCCTAAATGGTGCATGAGGCTTCCCATAAACCAGAACCTCACCTCAGCTACCAGATGGCACAGACAGGAACATTGAAACGGATGTACTTACTCGGCTTGTCCTTTGTCTTGCAGGCAGCTGCACAAACATGGAGCATGCAGAAATACATGCTATGCTTGAGTTAGTAAATTATGTGTTTTGTGATGCTAAATGACAGCACCCTAATATGATGGCATTGCACATGCTACTTTGGCCTGGTAGAATCTACTTCTTCACTCTTAACAAAGGGCATGGGCCAAAGAGAGGAAAACAAAACAAGGGATTACAGGAAATCGTACCAATCTAACTACAAAGACTAAGTCATTACATGCCTTTCTGATCAAAAACAGATTTTTCAAATCGCTCCTAATATCATAACAATATTACTTGGCTGGATTGAAGGACAAGAGGCCTTAAAAAACCACTGTCGATATTATCGCTGCAATAACACGCACATTTATTCCAATAACTATTTAGTGACACAGAGGGTTGACAAGCAGGTTGAGTTTCAATGACAGAGAAATCCAGGCAGCAGGCTCTGTTTCTGTTTACAAGTTGGCTCAAGAAGTTTAAATCCCTGTCAAACAAAGTGTTCTTTTTTTCTGTCTTTTAATGCTGGTTTTGCAGAAAATTAATTATAGTATCCACCTCAACAGAGTATGGCGAGGGCATTCTTCCCCGCACCGCTTTCCATAACAACACTCGGGGCTCTAGAGAATACTCTAGGCTGGAGGAGTTTTCATTTGGCACGGATTCATCCGAGGAAAAAAGTTGGAGCTCTTCCAAAGACAATATTTGTCAGAGAAGCCTCAATTCAGACCTAACAGTGTTTATTAAATTGGGAGCTGCTGTACTGCTTTTTTGGTCCTCTGATCTGTATGTACTTTGAATCAGTTTCAGACTGAATTTGAGAGTTGTTCCTTTTCCCCTTGCTCTGCAGTCTCTTTCAAGTCTGTCGTAAACAACTGATCAAAGGCGTAGCTTTTTAATCAGACACAACAGATGTGAAGTCAGATGACCGTGGGAGTGTTACGTTTTAGTTTTGATTCAGTCATTTTGACGACTACAGATATCGAATCAATAGGTGATATGGGGCACAGAACTTCAGAGAAAATGTTTACGGGAACATTAGATTAGTTTATTTTATCTCCAAATAAAATGTTATAGGTGCTGGCATGAACTTAAACAGACCTCATAATCCCCCCCCCATGCTGGATCTTCAGCTGCCTAACAAACAATAGAGAACAAGTTTTATAGTTCTGTTGACAAATGCTTTAATTAAAATGGGTGCAGGGGGAAGGTTAAAACTGCACTAAATAACCAATCCAGGGCCAACCTCCACAGAACAAAACTTTTGCCCCAGGGGGGTAGAAATCAAACCTGCTCTGCAAACAGGAACCTTCAGCCCACATCTCAAAGGGGTCAGAGTGGATTCGAAGCCATCCTATTGGGTGATAAGTAACCATGGAAGCATTTGAATAATCACAGAGACCGCTCAGATACTTGAGCAAGCTGTTAGCACCGTGTACAAACATTTAATGCCCTACACGGAGACCTAAGAGGCTCTTTCCTAGTCACGGAGTTGGAGCACTTCCAGGCAAAGACTTTCTGACTCACAGCACCTGCAAAACTCAGCTGGGGGGAGGAATAGACACGGTTGCACGCTCAAATCTATATCTAGGTCAACAATACTGCACCAACCACACTTCCCCAAACAAACACGATCGCTCAGGAAACACCCCTTCTTATACCAAAACACATGAAGCCTACTGTTCTCCACGTACTTTGTGTCTGCTGCACATTAAGCCACAAGTGTGCATGGGTGTGTCTCACTCTGAGCCGGTATGTTTACTTTTTACAATACACGTGTATGTTTGTGTGCGTGTGAGGCATGCGTGTAATGCTGTATTTAGAGCCTTTTAGAGAGAGATTTTTTTCCTTACATTACTTTTACTTTTATACTTTAAGTAGTTTTGAAATAATTATTTTTTATACTTTTACTTGAGTAAAAAGCTTGAGTTGATACTTCAACTTCTACAGAAGTCTTTTTAAACCCTAGTATCTATACTTCTACCTGAGTAATGAATGTGAATTTTGTGACTTTTGACACCTCTGGATCACACGCAAAATGCTGTCGGATTAGGCAACTTGCAGTGTTGGCTTCCCAGCGCTAAGTACGTTTCAAGGAAGACTGGCATGTGTACAAAAAAAAGTCATCTTCTGTTTAAATGGGGAGAGGTTACAAGGTCATCAAACACTTTTTCACTATGAGCTGTCAGTCACGCTCTTACTCTAACCACAAGTCCAGAGCGTTCAACAAAAGCCTTGCAGTCAAGAACATTAACCCACTCGCACTAAAAAAAAGTGCGTCTTTGTGCATGATCCAAATTAGTTTTAATCCTCAGATTAGTAAACAGTTTTTGCTATTCAAGTCAAACAGCAAATAAAAAGGACTAAAACCACATACATATAATCAGGGGTGCACATAACTGGTGCGCAGGAGCGAATGTGTGGTAAAAATAAACGATGTGCAGCAGAAAACGTGGAGGAAAGAGCTTTTGAGTACCAAAATGTATGGCATTTTTGGGGACGGGCACGTTTACTTACTGGAGTAGGATTTTTTCTCCATCTCTGGTAAGATCGCAATCATGATGATAAGTGTGTTCATTAATAATTAGGGTGCAACGGATCGCAGTTGATCTGTGATTCGTACGGACCAGGCCCCACGGTTCGGCACGCATGTGATTCGTGGATTAACCATCATAGAGTGAAAGTTTGTGGATTAACCATCATAGAGTGAAAGTTCATCATAGAGCGATCATTTGGACGTGCTTTGTCTTGCCAATATACACATTCAAACCATTTTAAACATGGAATAAGAGGTGAAAATCAGGACTCACGCACTGTTATCTGTGCAAACATCCTCACCCACCTGAAGCGCATGCACGCAGAGAGAGAGAGAGAGAGGCACGTTTCAGACACCGAACTGATTCCTCTTTCGTGTTTACTTGCACTTGAACGGACACATACACTCAAAATTATGTCAAAATACCCGTCTCGGCAAGTATTCTCCTGGTTATGTTATAAGTGAACATTTGAGAAAGAAATCGAAACTCTGTCAGTATATTCGGTCTGTGCATTCGGTCTTAAAGTGATCGCAGGCTAATATTCCTGCTGTTGTCTGTGTCATTAATGTAAAAAAAAACAACAACAACAACAAAAAAAAAACATCATCATCATCCACCATGTTCAAGAGAAAAGAAGATAGTGAGGAGAGCCCATTGGGGACTAAAACGGGTATTTTTCAACTTTTCATCAAAAAAAAGAAAGAAATGCAAACTGGTTTGAAACGACATGCAATTGAATAAATAATGATAGATTTTTCATTTCAACAAAGCTGATGAAGGCTGCTCTGTTTATTTAATGGTATAGCAGATATAATTTAATTTTCATGCAGAACAGTAAAGTTTCACTTGAGCATTTCATTGGCCCCTGAGCAGCTAACACAACCAGACAGAGCTGAGTGAGGTGAAACAGGAACTTCAATTTGACCTATTTCACAGAGTTCATTTCCTGTTTTGCCCACTAGCAGAGAGACGCGTGAAACGAGACACCAAAACACTGTTAATGAATGTGGCAACAGAGAGCGGATGTCACAGCCCCGCATAATAAATGCCAATAATAAGACTCAGTCTGAAACAATAGCCATCTTAACGCAGTCAGGTTCAATGCACGTACATCCCGTACTTTTCTTTGAAGATCAAAGCGCAGTAAATGGCAGACTCATATACGTTCTTGTTTAAAGTTTAGCCAGTGTGCACACGCTAAATGAGCTGGGGTGCTCCCCTGGCAGAAAAAAAGCTTTATCTTAAATCTCATCACCCGTTACACCTATGATTTATGTCGCTGACCTACCTACTGTGCTGCATTAGTAGGATGAAATGTTCTGTGCTGCGATAATAGAAAATTAATGGGAGGCTTTAAAAAATGCTGTTCCAGGACATTATATTTAAAGAAGGAGTTTTTTTCTATATACACTTCTATATGCTTTTATTTACCATGCTCCTTGCTTTTATAAGCATACCTTAATGCATAGTTAAGTAACTACCAATATATCTACGAAGTAAACATCACTTTTCCTTGAGCCAAGTATATTGGCTATTACACTTGTTACAGTACGTAACAATCTTTAAGATCATCTTATAAATATATTCAGAGGTCATTTTTAATCTGTGCCATTCTGTTTTTTTAAATTCAATTTCACGCTTGCTTTGACAAATTTTCTTCCTTTTTGCATTCAACATACTATAAAAGACTTGGAGGGGGTGCAACTCATAGCTTTATCTCCTTTCATTAGTGTAAATGTCATAACAGGGGTGGGATGTTTTAGACAGCACTTTGAGAGCTCTCTGTCTGCAGAGAGCAGCTCAGTGAGTTGCAAGAATATTCAGAGGATAGGTCCTTTATGTTTCCTGCACCTCTTGCTCAAAGGCAATTCAGTCCAGCGTGGCCAATTCAATTGAAAACCCAGACAGAATCTGTTCCAAGCAGGCCCAGAGCCATTCTATGAGAAAACTGAATAATTAGACCGATTAAAGAGCTCTGATTCTGCGCAGACACTGTGGTAAGGATCGTCTGGTGGGGGAGGGGGTGTTTTCGAGTTAAGGGATTCCTTTAGTAACTATGAGTCTGTCCCGCTTCACCAGCCAGTAAGGGCCCATTATACATGCCCAGTGAAATGTGTTTAGCAGATAGCATAGATTTAGACGTCATGAGATTTCAAATTAGAGCTCTGTCTTTTTTTTTTATAGTGAGACAAATGTGTGGAATAACTGCTGTGAAATACAAGCGGTTTACCAATTGTTCATGTGGCAAAACTCAGGGACCACACTAACTGCAGCTAATGCTATACTTCTCTATGCAAAAAAAAAAAAAAAAAAAAAAAAAAAGCACTACAGTGCAAAGTACTAAAGACTTTAAAACTTCTATATTTTCAACACCTAAAATGAATAGCTTTGGGAAAGTTTACTAATACGCAGACTGTTCTTTTCTGGTTTAAATGAAAAATGAAACTGAGATGAAAAAAAGACTATGGTCTCAGGCTAACCCTATTGTATTTTCATGGGTGTAATGAGAAATCAATTTTAGGAGGCATGGGTTGTGTCTTCTGTAGGTGTGTTCTCCACAGCTGTGCATGTTGTCTACAGGTCAAAGGTCAGATATAGCAGGCCCACTAAAAGACAAGATAGTAGACTGCCCACAGCAGCACACATTTGCACAGTGTCCCACAAGAGAAACATGCTACACCCCTTCACTCCATTTGGCACCTCCCTTCCAGAGAGAGATGAGGCACCATTCACACCCTGGAGAATGTTAATTTATAAGTAAATAAAAGCAAAACTAAGAACATTCCACACAGCCCTTTTCACAAAATATCTTAATTTTTTCACACACGCAAAATAAAATGGTGCATGCCAACTCTCTGTAAAACATTTCAACAATAATTACTTCTATTATTTGCTAAATACATTTTTGGTTGTTATTTGGGCCAAGTAAAAATGCCTGAGATTATGAAATCAACACAGAGTTCCGAGACCTAGTGAATGAAATTGTGCACGCATTTTAGTGAAGCATATCAGGTGTTCCTGTGTAGCATAAGCGCTCCCTTGTGGCAATCACAAAACTCGCAAAAGTGATGAGATTGGCCCAGTGCTTTGTCATCAAATCTGCACTTTTGGGTTTACTTTCTTTTCGTTAAGAGCCAGACACAATTTGTTTAGCTGATATTACACAGAAGCAGTTTCTGTGGAAAACAGCTTACTGTAACTGGACGGCCGTCAGGCTGTGTGAGGTTCTGTGCTAATGCCATGAGGTTCGAGTCACGGCTTGGAGAGGGTACCTGTTAGTTGTAATTACCCTTAAAATGCACAGCTGGATTTAAATGGCAGTAAAACAGCAACAAACAGGTGTGAGGGCTGTTAAGGTCTGCTTCCAAGTCAGTCACACAAAACACACCAGGCCAATAAAGTCGCAACCTCACACCAAGGTGTACACGCATGCCTCTGAGATTGTAACTTAATTACGGTGCAATCACGATCCCTGCAGCTGGCAACAAGTGGTTCCTTTAGACTGTAGACTAAACAAATACCAGTGTCAAAAGACGCTCTGGATGTGACTGGGCTTTCTCAGTGGAAACTGAACCAAGAGGGAAGGACTGACAGAGCTGGAAACAAGTGAAGGAGATGGCGTGTTTGTAGAAGTGTTTGGACCTGGCTGGCCGCTGGACATTTTTCTGAATGAAAGAGACGACTTTTAAAAATCGCACCTCCCTCCACGGGCCTCAGATGCGTAGCTTCCCGAAAATGTGAAACGTTCCAATAAACTGATGCCTCACCCTGTAGGAATCCCTCCAAAAAACACACTGCGCAGGTGCATCTGCACTGAAATAAATGATTTCACTCTTGATCGTTATGAAGTCAGAAGACTATTAGCGTTCCAGAGTGGTGGAAATATTCATGAGTTTTCCCCATCATCGGATAATAAATCCCCAAGAAGAGTACAATCTAGTGCTAATACATAAATCAGCCTAAATGACCTTGACACAACTACAAAAAGCGGTATGTAAACTATTGTTGACATTGTCATTCATTGGTGCCAAAGAATTATATTTTGCCTTAGTAAAGGTATACTCTTAAAAATAAAGGTTGAGGGGTTTTCACAGTAATAACTATTGCTGAGTTTGCTAAAGAACCTTTCAGTGAACAGTTCTTAAAAGAACTCTTAGAGTGAAGAACCTTTCTCCACTACAAAGAACCTTTGGTGGAATGGAAAAGTTATTCATGAAACTATACAATGTAAAAACATGCAAGTTACCTTACAATCTATGTATGGTGAAAAACTGTTTAACATCGCATTACATGTAATTTTATTGTAAAATACCATCAAATCTATGTTTTTTGTAAAGTAAAAACTGACTAACCATATCATTTATGGTAAAAAAAAAAAAAAAAAAACGTCTCATCTTTGCTATTAGTAACGTACATTAGTGTGTGTGGTTTTTTTTTGTTTCATTTTATGTTATTTAGTTAATGTTTATTGCATTATTTTAGTGTAGCATTAACCTGATTATGTTTTGTCTTTGTGTGTATGACCTTGTACACCTATATATGAGTATGAGTCTATATATGAGTATTGGCCATGTTTTATGGAAAGGCCACTTGAACTCTGATTCATCTTGTGGCTTTCTATTGTGCCACCTGCATTCTTGTGGTGGTTAGGGATACATTTTAAGAAAAAATGGTAGATTTTGGTAGTTAAAGTCGTTATATTAACGTTACATCACTTAATGAAATATATGTTTATAAGTTAATATACAGGCATCCTTTAAAACTGGAAACATTGTCACAGTATTTTTTTACGGTGAATTTCTGGCAAACACAACCGGCAGTTTTTTATTGTAAATTTAACGGGTTATTTTTGAAGTGTAGATTCCAATATAGGACAACACAAAATATACTTGGACAAATGTTTTATCTGTTTTTGTCCATACAATGAAAGTCAATGGGGTCCAAAACAATATATCGCATCTTGGTTTCCTCATTTGTAAGTGGCTTAATGTAATTTGTAAGAGCTAAAAGAAATGTAAATAGACCCCATTGATTTTCATTGTATGGACAAAAAAGAAAAAAAGACAACACATTTCCAAAATATCTTTTGTGTTCCATAAAAAAAAAAAGTAAACCAGGTTTGGAACGACACAACGGTGAGAATATTTATTTTTGGGTGAACTATTATTTAAATGTTTGAGTTAAAGAAAGAGTCTGGGGTAACAAACAGAACAATTTCCTACATCTGTTTTCACAGCTATATACTATTTTCCATAATGAGATTATATGTCCAAAACAAATGAGGCTGAATGCTTCTGAGCTATTCCACCATATTTATCAATGATATTTTAAAGAAATGGACGTAACTTGATCTCTCCCTGGTTTAAGTCACAAACACTCACCACCTGCTGAGGCTGGGGAGAGGGGCGGCTGGAACCTCGGTGCAAATCAATCAGCAGGCTAGTTCAGACGAGGACACTGGCAAACGCTCCTCAGGAGCTTGCGTGTCGAGAGGCCTGGCGTGAACTGTGGAACCAAAGCTCGCTGCCAGCCCTCTCCATAACTAAAGCTGATTTAGACTGAGGGCCTAGAACGGGATTAGGTTTCATCCTCTGTCATGCATTTTCATAGTGATGTTTTGAGTCCTGCGGCACTCTTTGATTCGGCCAAAAAAAGCCTGTTTTTTTTTGTCTGAATCTATGTAATGTAAGATGAAGAGCACAGCAGGATGAAATGCAGTCCTCTCGATTTCAGTCTTTCCCTCCAAACACTAAGAAAAACAAATCTAACGTTCACTAAACTGACCTTGGTGTTATTTAGTACGGTAAACGCTCTCCTTCGCGTTTCCAATTTGTTATTCCTAAGCGAGCCACTCGAGATTATATAAATGGACAAGTCAAGAGAGGCATGGGGATATATATATATGCAATGGGGGAATGCTTTTTCACTGTTACATCATGATTTACATAATGAATAAATAAATATCTCTCCTGCTTCAAGTATGAGGCTGTGTCCCAAAGAGCCTTTCAAAGATTTTACAGTGAGTGCAAAATATTATGAAATGTGTTAAATAAAAGAAATGCAATAAAAATGGAGTTTTGCAAAAGCCTTCGTGCTCCCTACAGCCTAATAAACATCTTATGCCAGCTTGCAATGTTCTGACAGAACAGGGAACTTAAATATACATGCATAGTCTAGTTTAATTTGAAGGGATATTCAAAACATGGGTCAATGACAAATAAGGCAGTCCAAGATAAAGAAAATAAAATGTTCTAATTTCTAGTTTATAGCAATGTAGTTTGGATTCATATTGGTTTCGTGTGGTTCTGGAAAAAAAAAATACAATAAAAATGTCATGTGATGGTAAAAAAGTAATAAGATGTTACATCTTTATAATTTTATAAAAAGTTTTTAAATATATTTTCATGGTACAATTTGTATTTATATTTTTACAAATACCATAAATTATTATAAAATGTCATTACATTTTTTGGGGTGGTTTTACCATATGACATTTTATATCCTGAACTAACCGTGAAATGTTAAATATTGATCTTTTTTTGTAAGAAATTATTACAAAAAAGAGATTGGAATAAGGTTGTACTTAAATAGATCTAGACATAATGCTTATTTAAATCATTGACCCAAATATTAAATTGTTATGTTCTACATTAATTGTACCCGGGGAGAAGAACATATCAACAGTTACTTTAAGAGTGATGAAGTGTTTAACTAGCCAGGTTCAACAGGTAAACTAAGATCTGCCCTTCACACATGAAAGGATCTTAGAACATCAATAAATGACCATTATCTAAAATGCCATATGTTTGACTTAAGTCAAAGCATCCTTCACAGTTCCACAAAGACGGCTTATCAGTATAAGCCATTCCACTCTCACTCTCGACAGCTGATCCATAGTAAACAAAGAAAAATGGACCCATGCCAGAGTCGGTCATTATGATCTTGTCTTCCTGACCTAGAGTTTACATGGCTTGGCCCGGTGAGCTGGATTTCCAATTAAAAACTGGAATTCTCATGGTAGGAATTTGTGGTAGAAAAAATTCTAAATTACATGAAATGAAAACCATTTTAACAGTTGGTCAGATGTTCTTGCTTCCAATGTAGCTCAAGATGCTCTTTGGATTATCTCAAATCATGCTGGAGAATATGATCATCAGGACTTGTGGAGTTCATGCAGCTCGAGTGCTCCTGTCATTAATGCAAAAGTGGGACAAACCAAATATTAAGAGATTAAATAATACAGACCCTCCAATCACCTGCTAGCCAAACATAACACTATAGCCAGAGTGTGACATCCAACCAAAGTATTTAACATCTCTAATGTCCAAAGTCTTTGTTCCAAAACCTAGCATTTCCTTAAATCGAAGCAAAGAGGTAGGCAGGGGTTAAATGAAAAAGCAGCTCTTGTTCAAGCTATCAGCCCTCCACCCCCACCTCGGTTGCACTTGAATCTTTTTGCCACGCGCTCGCGGTTCTTCCCTGCCAACTTTTTTTTTAGTGCGTTCCTCCTCCTCTCTTTCTCCTTGCCTCAAACCTGTCAAATCCTATAAGCGAAAACATATTGAACGCACACTATTTTCTTTCTTACTCCCCCCACCCTCTCTCCCTCCCCCCGTTTTTCACGGGACTGATGGATTTTCAATCTCCGAAACATTTGTCTGCATGACATCACCCCTGGGTTTTAACTGCATTATTTCACCAGATACTGTACTGAGGAGAGAAACACTTTCATTACCTCCATAATTCACTTTGGAAAATGTTCCTCAGACGTCTTCCTTCTCTTTAGTTTAGCTGGTTATTACTACAGGAGCAAACCCCCATCCTTACTTGTCACAATGGCATGCATTTCATTAACTGCCTAATAACAAACTGTGATTACAAAACACTGTGGAGGATGAAATTCCTGGATGCTGACCTTGATAGAACTGCAGTGCATGGTCATTAAAGGGGGGGGGGGTGAAATGCTATTTCATGCATACTGAGTTTTTTACACTGGTAAAGAGTTGGATACCCATGATAAACATGGACAAAGTTTCAAAAACTAAGTTGTACGTTTGAAGGAGTATTTTTGTTCCAAAAATACTCCTTCCGGTTTGTCACAAGTTTCGGAAAGTTTTTTTCGAGTATGGCTCTGTCTGACGTAAGATAGAGCGGAATTTCCTTATATGGGTCCAAAGGGCACTTCTCCGGTAAGATCGCGGCCGCGCGCGCACTCGTAGAACAGAGCAAGAGAGTGAAAGCAGTTCGCCATCAAAGCGCCCTGCCCGGCTTTTGGGAAGTCAATGTCACCAAAGAAGTGTGTTTTTGGTTGCCAGGGCAAGACAACCCTGCACAGATTCCCAAAGAACCCAGCATTAAGGGACCCGTGGATGGAGTTTGTTTTCCTGAGCATAAACGGAGTTGTGTAAGACTGTTGTTGCCTGCATTTCGACGATGATTGTTTTATAAACAAAGCCCAGATCGACGGATTTGCAGATCGTCTAATGCTTAAGGATTGAGCAGTCACAACGATAAAGGTTCGCGGTCGTGCGCCCCCAGCCGCTCGTTTTTTTCCGGAAAGACTCGGTGCAGCCAATCTTTCAATTAAAAATATAATAAAACAAAAGACTTTTTGGAGATATGAAGGATGCAATATTACTCTATAGGTACTCAAGATTAACAGGAGATTGAGTGAAAATGAGCATTTCACCCCCCCTTTAAATACTACATCACATTTCCTTTTTGAATGGTTAAACACATGAAACTCTACTGAATAAAATGCATTACCTTTACACTATTTGAGCTATTATTTGAGCAGTTAACACTACATACATTACCGTTCAAAAGTATGGGGTCAGTCAGATTTTTTTAATTATTAAACAAGGATGCATTAAATTGATCAAAAGTGACAGTTAAGACATTTATTGTTACAAAACACTTCAGGATTTTAAATAAATGCTGTTCTTTTTTTTTCTTTTTTCTTTTTTTATCAAACAATCCTGAAAAAATAAATCATGGTGTCCACAAAAATATTAAGTAGCACAACTGTTTTCAACATTTATAATAATCAGAAATGTTTATCAGCATATTAGAATGATTTCTGTAGGATCATGTGATACTAAAGACTGGAGTAATGATGCTGAAACTTCAGGAATCCATCACAGAATTTTTTTTTACTGTATTTTTAATCAAATAAATGCATTATTGGTGAGCACAATAGATGAGATGTTTCAAAAACATCAAAACATCTTACAGACCCCAAACTTCTGAACAGTATAGTTGTAATTAAAATTATTCAACCCCCATTGCAAATCAGATTTAATGGCAACATTTACAGACTTTCAGCTGTTTGCAATGAATAAATCAAACAAAAGTAATTGAAATAGCTCAACACAACAAATGTTTCAAGTAGTTTCTGCAAATTCAACTGAAAATGCAACTTTTAATGACTTCCGCAGTCTCAAAATTATTCAATAGAATCCCTCACAACAGCACAATACTGCAAGACAGATGCTGTCTCAAGCACACCGAATGGAACTAATCAAGGGCTTCATTAGTTGCACCAGGTGTGCTTGAGCTAGAACACGACATATCTGAACTGGCTAGGTTTGTTGAGTCACGTTTGACTGCATGTTATAAATATCAAAAGAATGGTCCAAAAAAGTTAAGAGATCTCATCGCCCTTCAAAAGGAACAGGACACAAAAAGATAAATGTTACTAGAGACACCATTGGAAGCATAGTTCGCAAGTTCAAAGTTAAAGGAACAGTGGTCACACTACTCTAATGGATGGGGCAGAAAAACTACACTACTGGATGGGGCAGAAAAAGGAAGCTATCAGCAAGAAAGCTGCAACCAGATTTCTGAGAAGGTAACAGAAAAACCCTCGAGTGACTGCAAAAGACCTGCAGCAAGACTTGGTGGCAACAGGCACTGAGGTTTCAGCTTGCACAGTAAGGCGCATACTAAACCCATGCCAGAACTCCAAGATGGTCTGTGGAGTGGTGAAACAAAACTAGAATTTTTCGGCCCTATGGGTCAGCGGGATGTCTAGAGGAAGAAGAATGAAGCATATGCTGAAAAGAACACTCTGTCTACAGTTAAGCATGGCGGGGCTTGGTGATGCTCTGGGGCTGCTTTGCATCCTCTAGCACTGGAAAACTGCAGCGTGTGGAAGGCAAGATGGATTCATTGAAGTATCAGGAAATCCTAGGAGAAAACGTCATGCTGTCAGTGAGGAAGTTGAAGCTTGGACGTCATTGGACCTTTCAACAGGACAATGATCCAAAGCATACCTCAAATTCCACCAAGGCTTGGTTGCAAAAGAAGTCCTGGAAGATTCTACAGTGCCATCACAGTCACCTGACTTGAACCCCAAAGAAAATCTCTGGTGGCATTTGAAGAAGGCGGTTGCAGCACACAAACCAAGAACATTGCTGAACTGGAGGCCATTGCCCATGAATAATTGAATAATTTTATGAATGCAGAAGTCATTAAAAGTCGCATTTTCAGTTGAATTTGGGGAAAACACTTGAAATGTTTGTTGTGTTGAGCTATTTCAATTACTTTTGTTTGATTTGTTCATTGCAAACAGCTGAAAGTCTGTACATTTTGCAAATAAACCTAATTTGTAATGGGGGCTGAATGATTTCAATTATGACTGTATTTACATATATATACACACACACACACACACTGATCAGCCACCACATTAAAGCCACTGACAGGTGAAGTGAATAACAAATTATTTCGTTACAATGGCAGTTCATGCAGCTCGAGTGCTGCTCAAAATGCAGTAAAACTTAAGGCTGCTCATAATAGAAAGGTGTCAGAACACTCAGTGGATCAAGGGCTGGGATATCTAAGGCAGGAAGTAAATAGTCCATTCTTTAATTTTATGTGAGAAACAGGAAAAATGGGCAAGTGAATAGATTTGAGTGACTTTGACAAGGACCAAACAGTGATGGCTAGAAGACTGGGTCAGAGCATCTCTAAAACAGCAAGTCTAGTGGGGTGTTCCTGGTATGCTGTGGTTAGTACATATCAAAAGTGGTACAAGAAAGGAGAAGTGGTAAACCGGCATCAGAGTCATGAGCACCCAAAGGTCTTTGATGATTGTGCGGAAAGAAGGCTAGCCCGTCTGGTCCGTTCACACAGAAGAGCTACTGTAGCTCAAATTGCTGAAAAACTGTAGGCTGAGGTTGAGGAACATGAGAACATGAGTGTTCCCTTGGCCTCCAATTTCCCCAGATCTCAATCCTATTGAAAACATCTATGGGATGTGCTGGACCAACAAATCCAATCCATGGAGGCAACATGCAGGACTCAAAGAATCTGCTGCTAATGTCTCAGTGCCAGATACTGTACCACAGGACACATTCAGGTGTCTCGTGGAGTCCATGCCTCGACGCAACAGAGCTGTTTTAAAAGCATAAGTGGGATCTACACTATATTAGAAAGGTGGTTTTAATGTTGTGGACGATTGTTCAAAACATATATTTTATTGATAGCTATACATCCACTGCCGCAACTATTTTAAACTAAATTAAAAAAATTAAAACAAACTGTTGATATTGTTATTAAACTATTTTAATTTTTAATAGAATTATTAGAGGACTAATTTATATAATCAATATGCTATAGTTTATATTTTTAGATGATATACATTTTCTTTACATCAATATTCACATAGAGTGTCAGAAAATAATTCGAGATTACAAAAGGTGGCTTTAGCGGCCATTGTGTTGCGTCTCACCAGCTGACAGCCTTACACTGAACCCAATGCGGATGAGGGTACACTGAAAGCATGCTTACAAAGAGAGTCATTAAGGCAAAGGCTATGCCTATCAGCCTCTCTTCCAGCTTGCAAGGGAGTGTAGGTGACTTTACCTTCTTTCATCAGCCCCAGAATTCACAGACGATGACAATTTGAGATATTGCTCTGGCCTCATTTGCAAATCTGGAAACCAAAAGTAAAAGAAATGAGCTTTTATACCTTAAAACATCACAGAAATACATTTGGTACAAGCAAATTATTCCTGCAAAAAGAACTTGTTTAACTTTCAAGGAAGCAAGTGTTCGATTTTAAGGCTTGTTACTGTGCAAAAGGTCCCTCGGCTGTAGAAATCACTGTAAACAGTTCTGGTGAATAATTACTGTTTTATCAGTTTTGAAAAACACATCTGATTGGCTCGTGGATGTGGGACGCCAGCAGACACAACACACAGCAGACTCAAGGTAAGCACATCTTACCCCGGCATGTGTGGTGGTTTATTAGAGGGAAGGCAAAAAGCATGCTGAGAGATGTGTCAGGTCTGGAAGAGCCAGATAGAGCCAAGCGACGCCCGCTGATGACAGACAGCCTCACGAGTACTGACGTCTACAACACCATGGGCAGATGAGGCCTCTTGTAAAGAATTAAAGAGCAAACAAATATAAGTTAATAAGCCTGTATAAGGACTGCTAATCTTACATTAAAAGGTAATGAGTGACTATTGGAGCTGATAAAGGGCTGCTTTAAATGGGATTTGGCCATTGTTACATTACTGGTACGGCTTTTATCCTCTAAGCCAAAAATGACAGCAGTCCTAACTGCCACAGCAAATGTGGGAAAACAATGCGATGACAACAGTTAACATCAACCTGAAATGGCTTATGAGTCATCATCAGGTGCCATGTAGTCTGGTGGTGTGTCAAATATTTAAAACCTCCTCTGAATCATTTGGTCACCCTTTTGTTGAATCTAGCTCGTTGTTGAAATTACTCGTTGGGACTGATCTCTCTGGGTGCCAGACATCACTGCAGTCAACCTGTCTGATGGTAATAGCACTGCACTGTGGGTCACAAACCATTTTAGTCAATTGTTTTTTATAATTGAGAAGATGAGAAAAGCATATGGCCATTTTAAGAGACTGCAATTGTCACTCATAAAGCTTTATAATCTATCAGGCATTGTAAAGCAATCAGAGAGGCTGGGAGTGAATTCACAGGTCTGTCTTATTCACTCGTTTATAAATAACCCTAGAAGACTCTGTAATGGATTTTTTCTAAACCTGACTATCTATCGTCTGCAAATCGACACTTAATAACCTTTATACTCTAGCTCTCTGCATCTTCCGTCGACAACTGGCCGAGTCTCTTACCCTAACTTCTTTGCTGCGCAGCATAAATAACAAAAGTAAATGTCCCTCAGATGGTTTATTCAAACGGTCGGGAGTTCTCGAGCAATACTCAAGAGAACATCGACCCAAAATAATACAACAGGCTTTATAGGATAAAGCCAGACACATCAAAATAGAATCATCATGACTAACGTCAAGCTCTATCAATATGATTGGTTAAATTGTTTAAAGCAAGCCACCCCCTTTCATTATCAGCAAAATATCAAAAACATTGTAAGGGGTTAATATTCCATTCAATCATTTCACAATACAGTCAAAGAACAGAACATTGAGTCCATTTTCAAAGTTCCATTTGACCAAGGTTACATTGAGTCAAAAGTTTGTTAGAAGGTTAGATCATATTGAAAGTTTGTCTGATGGCTACATCCTAAATAAAAGGAAGTAAGAATTATGGAATGGAAAGTTAGTCACCATCAGACATGAAAATGAGAAGTGTGATAAAAGTTTAAAATCTAAAGTCATATTTCCATGGTTAGTAACATAATCTTATCTATAAAAAATTCACCGCAACTCCCACGAAGTATAATGAATGAGTGTCATGACACAGATGAGCTTTACAGCTAAAAATGAATGCTAGTGTGTAAACCATACGACAAAAAAATTATTTTTCAAAAATGTTTCCTATCATTGTTTGGATAAGCAGGAAGTCCCGTCCTAAACCTACACCACTGGTTGAACCTGAAGTTGACATGAACAAGGTGCGCTCAGTATTTTTGGTAACCCTTTGCTAAAAGTCTTTATGCAATGCATTATAAAAGTATTTCGTTGTCATAAAAGTATTTCATTTGTATTAATTTTCCCTTATAATGCATTGTATGGTCTCATGAATAATTGTAACCACAGTTATAATACATTAAAATACTTATGTTACATCTTTAGAAAGTATAATGCATTAAAACACATGACAATAAACCAATTTCCAGAGTAAGCAAATATTACTTTTAGCTACAATTATTTATAAAAATTATAATGCATTAATGTATATATAAATACTTGTATAAATACATTTATAATGCATTATGCATAAAGGCTTTTATTAAAGTGTTACTGTATTTTTCCCTCATTAAAAAAAGTTTATGCAAAGAAATGAGTAATAATGATAGATATTACATTTAAATGGTAATTAAGAGAGATTTAAATAACATTCTGGACAATACGAACATGTTTATATTTATTTACATATCATGGATGAAAATTGATAAGTAGAAAATATAAAATTTTGTATAATAATAATTTGTCAAAGTAAATGAAAAGTAACACTAAATACAATAAGGTGCGGTTTAAAATGCATAATCTTTTTGAGATTTGCAAAAGATTAGATGTAACAGTGCTAATAAATTAGAAGTGATTTTAAAGAGTAACTTTAAGTGAGTGTTAAATGACAGCAAAGGTATTCTAAATGTGAAAAAGGGTAAATGAGCAGCACGCACAATTAAAGGTATAGCGGAGGATTTTTTACTTCCGGGTGGATCACCTATACTATTGGTCCTCCTAATTGTCAATCATTCTGATGAATCAATTGAACTTTTCAAAAAGTGGAGAGGGCGGGTCTTATCTAAAATTCGGAAAGATCCTCCGCTATACCTTTAAATATGCAATATCCAGTGTTGTTATAATTATCTAAGACTATTATAATATTACTTAATATAGTAATATTAGTTAACATTAGATGAAAAACAAGAATGTTAACCAAATTAACTGAAATAAGTTTAAGTTGAAGTGTATTAAAATGACTAAAACTAGAACTGAAACAAAAATGGCAAAAGATACATAACAGTTACTAAACTCATAATTAATAAAAGTTGAACTAAAATTCAAATGAAAACTGAAAATATTAAAATAAAAGCTATTGAAAAATATGAAAACATACTGTAATAATATACAAATAAAACTAAAATAATACCAACAATATCGGCCGATAACGATTAAAAAAACAACAACTCTAATTTCAGCTGATAACAGATTGATATACTGTACTTTTCTAGTAGTCAAGTTAAAAATTATGCACACTTACAGTATTATCAGTGGCAAAAAAAAAAAGCCGTTTTATTTTACATGGAGCTGAAGGACAAATATTTAAAATCTCATGACTAGCAAAAACATTTCAAAAATACTGAGTGCACTTTTACCCTGCACAAAAACAGCATTGAAAATGTGTTGTGAGCATCACTCTCAAAAGAGGTGGTGGATGCATCTCATCTGACATCTTATGAGCATTCTTTCAGCTGCAGACCACACTTACTCAGAGGGACTTACTGGACCTCTTCACCCATACCCAGGTGGGCTGGGTAAGGTGAGACATTTCATCACTTTAAAAGAAGAGAGGGGGCAAATTTTATCGGCAGATCTGAGATCCAATGACAAGCAGTGGAGCGAGGCGGCTTGGGTCCTGGCAGAGCACTCCACACAGGCCTGATACTCTCCCTGGGGCTTCGCTCTCCATGTGTGGTCCCCCTCTCTGTTTCTCTCAGGGCTGTGTGCCTCCATGCACATGGACAATATGACAACACTGACGGCCTGAGATGAGCCAAGACAAGAAAAACAATCAAGCGAGGGCTGTGAACTCGACTGTGAGAGCTGGATTTTCACTGCCCTCCACTCCCTATCTGAAAGCGTCTCCCACAAACACGCACATACACACTGGCTCTTCTCTTTTTCTTCCACACTCGGCTCGGTAACGTAGCTTAATGGAACGATGGTAAAGATCCAGATAAAACATGCCCCCCTTCTTTTACGTCCTCCATATGCTTTGATTTCACTGCTCTGAAAGGAGGGAAAATGATTCATGCCGTTGGCGTGCGCAGCGGAGCTGCAGCTGGACACTGCACCTGCAACTCCCAAATCTGGGAAAACAAGCTCCCGGGAGCAGGCGGAGAGAAACAGGCCAGGCTTCACACACACATACACAATCCCTCGTCACAATCTAAGGGCTAATTGATTTTTTGTATACAGGAGAGTAGCTTAAACTCTTTCGTTTATAGAAATTCAATTGATGCATTTATTAAAACAGCTATGTTGCCACAAAAACAGGAGGCATCATCACCTATGTGATTCAAGCCAGTAAAAAGCAACTTCTCCCAACAATAAAGGCTTTATTTATCAAGAACCGGTTAACAGTTGATTTTTGGCTTTCACGATGACTTGTTGGACTGTTTATTAACGAAACTGGAATGTCAAAGCTGTACTAGATCAAAAGATCGTTATGTCGTCTTTTGTCCTGTCCACAGGAGAGCCTCTAACTCATAACACAGTCCTGTGCGACCGTTGCCCCCAAAAGCGAATTCTCCACAGTCTCTCTCACACACACGTACACACATTCCACAAGATACCCCTGCACATACACAAACATACCAAGAATAATGACCCTATCATTTCTTAATCCTCAGAGACTCGAGCATTGAGATTTATGGTGTTTTTAGGAATCGGTATTAAAGCATATTTTGTTGCACTGAATTCTAGAAAAAAAGTCTTCAATGTTGCAAAACATCAGCAGTTATAATTAATTGATTTTGTTTTAATTGCTTGAGAAGTGTCAGGACATCTACGCCTCACTTGCCCCTGTAAATTGCCCTAAAATATTTTAGCATATTTTAAACGCATAAAACACAAGTCTGATACATTTAGATAAAAATGGTTGATGTATGTAATTTTAACCCATATTTAGAGAACATTTATTACAATAAATATTACTTAAATTATTTATTACAATTACTAATTAAATAATATGGATATCATTTAATTGCAAAGTTCACATATAATAATAATAATAACAATAATATAATTTATTATTACTACCAAAAAATGTGTATGACAATATTTATATATTTAATAATTGTATGCTTGTTGCTTTAAAATAAGAGCTGTTGTAATTGCACTAAATATGGGTTAAAATTATGTACTACAATTATTTGAATGTAATATAATATTGGTATTATTCTATTAATTTGAATATAATTGAATAACGTGGGTATTTTTTAATTGCAAAGTGCAAATCTAATAATAATAAATTATATAATTTATTATTTATTGTAATACCCCCCCCCCCCCCCAAAGTTGCATAAATGAGACCATTTTACTATATTTAAGGATTTTTGCTATAATGTATTTCAGATGTGTGAGCTGCTGTTGTATTTAGTTATTGTAAATAGGCGTTAATTAATTGCTAAGTGATGCTACAGTGTGTCTCTGAGGGTTAAACATGAATTCATATACAAAAGGAATTATTATAGAACTTAAAATGTCCTTAAATCAGCGATATTTGCATGCCAAGCTATGACACAGGAAAACAGACGCACAAGGACACTGACACACACACACTCTCTCACGCAAACTTGTGCAGCCTCTCTATTCACACGCAAACAGCTGGGTAAGGAATGTGGGAAAAACATGCTCCCAGATCTGTTTTGAATAGCACTAAATTCGCTGGTCACCCACTGCCGCTTTGAAGCATTCAGAGGCACTCTTGATACTTCACAGAAAGACTGTAATGCGGGATTATGGAGGTGCGGCTGGATGTTAGAATTGCTATGACCTTTGTCCTATAGTGAAAGAGATGACTGTACCTTATGATGGTGCATTTGGCTCCATAACATGCATATGGTTCCTGTTTTAAAAAAAAACAACAACATGAGATTTGTATCCATGTGTATACATGACAAAAACACAACAATAAAAGACTGTTTGACCTTTATCTCACAGTTAGATCAAATAATCTGTTTCAACGCCCATGATGGTGACAGACATAGTAACATATCAACCTAAGGTAAGTCCTGAATCATGGCCACCCACATTCTTTACTAAATACACATAACATGATAGCAACTTAAGAGATTTTTTGGGAGATATGAGCTACTTAGAACTAAATATGCAACTTTGGTTAAGTCTTTGGTATGAACTGTACAAAAGGGGCTGATTTGGTTTGGAAAGTTTCCCTATAAACAGTCCCTTCTCCCTGGTTGATTCAGATTTTCCTGGGCTGACAGCACTGCTCAGCTTCACTCCCTGACTCAGACTGGGAGGGTCACACTGTAAGACCAAGGTTGTCGCTAAAATGCTCAGGGCCCAGAACCAAAATTTTATGGGTGAGCTGCTTTTCCCCCGGGGGGCTGAACGAGTAAGCTATGCTCATCAACGGTCCCAGGACAATGTTCTCGTTTGCCCACTCTCCTGACGATAACCGTGCGTGGCTGTACTTGACTGACTTGTTTCATTCTGACAGTTTGAAAATGCCATTATGTTGCAAATGCCTTTAATGTATAGGTAATCTATATGACTTTTCAGGACTTAGCAAGAGAGAATTTTAAAAATACACATATGTATGAACATACTGTATGTACACTATTTACATTTTAAAAATAAACACATCTATAGACACTATATTAATAATACACAATTACTATTTGAATACGCACAGTATGGGTCAAAAAATTTCGAAACATTACTATTTTTATGTTTTTGAAAGAAGTCACTTATGCTCATCAAGCCTGCATTTATTTGATCAAAAATACAGAAAAAAAAACTTATTGTGAAATATAATAACAATTTGAAATAATGTTATCAATGTTGGAAACAGTTGTGCTGCGTAATATTTTTTTGAAACCTGCGATACTTTTATCAGGATTCATTGATGAATAAAAAGTTAAAAAGAACAGCATTTATATAAAATAGAAATCTTTTCCAAATCTTTTTCCAAAATTTTGACCTGTACTGTGTGTATTATATATATATATATAATATTATTAACAATAAATTATAATTGTGTGTCTATGTATTTTTATTTCACTATCCCGAAAACAACACACAACAGACTCACCAGTATTCATCTGGGCACTGTTACAGAAGAAGGGGGTCCAGGGTTTTTCTAGGGTGCTATACATAAACTTGAAGGCACTGTGTGATGCTTACTGCCATGTTAAGCTGGACTGGTATACCTTGCCAGTTTAAGAAACTACATACAGCTGCTGCTCAGGCCAGAATTGACTTTGGCAAACACTCTGAAACCTCAAGATCCTTAACAACTTATGTCCTTTCTGCCATCCAAGGCAAGCAGAGCCCTGTCAGAGTCATGTCAGGAAACCTCAAACCAGCATAGTGTATCAAAGAGGCCTTCAGGCACTAATGCCAGCGCCTCCTGCAACTAAATGAGCCAAGCAATAACATTTTGGGCGATTTATGTCTTTTGCACGACCACAATACTAGGAAATGACATGAAATATTGTATAAATGCTTTTACAGCACTAAACGTGGTGACAGTAATGCTTGAACGCAAGTTAAATATAATGTTACCAATGTAGTAACGCACAAAGCACATGTTTGGCAAATATTTAGACATAATAAAATAAATATGCAGGCACCTCTGCAGCGATATTTGTATTTTATGCAAGTTAGCCATTGTTCACGCCGTTGTTAATTGAGATAACGTTAGCTGTCTTAAAACTGTCGTCTCTATGCTATTTTAGACTTGTGTTTCAACTATATGGTGAAAATTTAGCATATACAGGTTTTCTAAACACAAAAGTGTCGAATAGTTGTGAAATAAATGTCTTAATCCATGCTACCAGTGCCAGGTAGAGAAATTGAGACGCCACAAACAAGGTCGAAGGTTGAGCTCATGATTGTTAATTAGATTACGTCGCAAACGGTTTTGTCTGGAGTGTTGCGTTACGTCATTACGTATATTAATATTCATGAGCCAGAACGTGTGGTCCAAAATTCACAATTAAAAACATTTCACAAATAAATTCAAATCAATTATTCAAATTTGAATAATTTAACAAATAAATTGTAATATGTCTGCTACAATGTAGGCACTGCATAAGAACAGCTTTCTTTATCCGAAACCGTAGGCTACACTATCTTTAAAACCATGATTTGCTATTATTTTATCATGATTATTATCATGATAATCATTTTAACGTAATTAAATTAATTAATGTGTATTGAAAGACCCAGTTTCTGTAAACGAAAAGGTCTGGAACAAGAATTTTTGTTACCATTTTATCTGAAGTAAAACAGAAAAAAATCATAACATCTATCATAAGAATCATACACAAGTAGAACTACTAATACTTTCAGTAGCATTTGTCTGCCAAAAGAGGGAGCCGCTGAGACTAAATCCACTGATGACGTGTCGAGCAACATGGCAGCGCCTATGATGGAGCATAACAACCACATCAGCAATGATCTTTCTCATCTAAAACCTACAGATAGCAGTACACCCGAATCTTCATCAGAGGATGGAAACCTTACAGATGATGTAGTCGAACTTGTACAGAAAGAGATAGGTGGCGATCTTAAGTCGCTAAAGAAGGTGTCAGGGCTTTTGGAGAAATTGACATTAGAAAACAAGCGGCTGGAGGAGCAGGTAAATACAGCTATAGAGACTCTGTGAACATTATATATATGTTTATATTTACATACACCTTGCAGAATGTGGTAAAATGTTAATTATTTGAACAAAATAAGAGGAATCATTAAAAATGCATGTTATTTGTTTTATTTAATACTGTCCCGAACAAGTTATTTTACATAAAAGATGTGTACATATAGTCTACAAGACAAAAAAAAAACAAAAAAAAGCTGAATTTATAACAATTACCCTGTTCAAAAGTTTGCACACTCTTGATTCTTTATACTGTGTGTCATTATCTGGATGATCCATGACTGTTTTGTTGTTTTGTTTTGTGATGGTTGTTCTTGAGTCCCTTGTTACACAGAATTTAGCATTCATCCTAATGCAAATCCAAAAGAACACTTTGACAGCATTTGTCTATGCATGCAGGTGCTGACCGTATCCTCTTCAGTGCCGTTGCGTGTGTCCGCTGCCCTGTCCGCCGCAGAGGACTCTCGAGTGAAGCTGGAGTCTTTACTGGAGCAGGAGAGACTTTTGTCGAACACTTTGCAGCAGCATCTGCAGGGCGCACAGGTCTGGGCTGACAGCATCGGGCAGGTCTTGGGTCAGCTTGACACATTAGAGAGGCATATGAAATACCTGCAGTGTCTGGCTCGTATTGAGGAGCTCAGGTAAGGCTTAAACCCTACATTGTGTGTCCAAATGTTTTGGAGGCTCATATTGGTATCCAACACATTTGCTCTTCCCTTCTTTCATGTTGCGTTAGTGACCGTATCCAGCAGTGTCTGATGACCAATAGCGTGTGGGATGCGGTGGGTGCAATAGACAGCATGGCCTCTCTGGATATGGGTTTGCGGGAGTCAGGCTGTAGCCACCTGCAGGCTTTCATCAGGGAAACACTTCGCTTTTGGCACAAGATCCTTAAAGACAAACTGTCCAGGTATTAGACGTGCAGAGTTTTCCGAGTTTGTGCTATTTGAAAGTGCTGATTTCACGCTAAATGTTTGGTTCTGATTCAGTGATTTTGAGGAAGTCCTGACGCAGTTCCACTGGCCATTCATCTCGCCCCCAACACAGACCCTTTCTCCCCCAGCCAACGCACAGGAGATCAACAGCCAGCTGGAGCTACTGGTCTCCCAACTTCTCTCTCTCCAAACCTCGTATCCTTAATATTCTGGAATCAAATCCACCTAAATACATATTCATTTTCTCAATACGCTGCACTAGATTGCTTAATGTCCGTAACTCGAAGTAAAGTGTGAGATGAACTACACCTACTGTTAAGACCTACTATTTTTTATTATTATTATTTATTTACTGTATGCTTTCAATTTCCCTTATGATGTCCACAACAATTTGCTTAAAGTGTGAGACTAACTACATGATGCTGTTGACTACATGATGACTAACTTAAAGGGATACTTCACCGAGCATCAGTAGAAACCCGGTAGTATTTTCGAATGACCGTGCTTCCCTCCCTCATGTCCCCCTGAGACGAGAGATTTCTGTATTGTGTGTCTGGAAAAAAACCTCAGATGACACAAAAATCGGCATTTTGCGTCATCTGAGGCTTTTTTGTCCAGAGACGAGAGACTACAGCCAGTAGTAGGAGCTAGTTCCGCATGTTTTCAACCCACCCATAGGGGGATCTCACGATAAAATGGCTTCTTTTCAGTTTCGAGTCAACTAGTAGCCTAGTTGTATAATTTCTTCCGATACTGCCCTCTGTAACAGGCGTGGCTTGGGAGTGATCTTGTAGGGCAGCGAAGCAAGTGCATTCTGGGAGTTGTTGTCTTTCATCCACATGAGCCAAAAATACATTTTCTGGCTTTTCTCAGTCTAGAAGGCACCAACTTCTAAAATAATTTCACATTTCTACTACATAAATGACCCAATTTAAATACACATTCATCTTTCCAGCAGGGAAATATCCCTTAAAGATGCTAAGGTCAACTGTTTTATTTTTATTTATATATTATTATTTATATTAATTCCTTTTTAAAAGGTATGAAGCTAGTCATTTTTCTTAATTTACAACAGCAATTTTGAGACAAACTACAGCAGATCCTGTTATTTATTTATTATTTTCTTTTTTTTTAAGTTATTTATTTATTTCAGGTTTTTTTTCTTTTTTAAATGCGAGGCTGGTCATTTTCCTTAACAGGTGTTGAAGTGATGACCTTATATCAGAGAAGAAGGAAACACCATCTCATCCTGGACAGTCCCAGACTCCTCCACTCTCATTGCCCATTCAGATCATGCTGCTTCCCCTCAGTAAGAGGTTCCGGTATCACTTCACTGGAAACCGCCAGACCAACAATTTAACAAAGGTCAGAGATTACACATTTACTGTCATTCAGACTAAAATAAGTTTCCTTCTTCATTTTGTAAAACAAACAAACACAAAGATTTGTGTGAATGTGCAAGCTACCGATAAGTAAACATATGCACAACAATAAGATCTGATATTCACTTAAATCTTCTGTCACCTTTACAGCCAGAGTGGTATTTGACCCAAGTCCTCATTTGGATGGGAAACAGCTCCAACTTTATGGACGAGAAGATTCAGCCTATATTGGATCGTGCTGGGAACAAAGTTAACGCTAGGGTATGTTCAGAATTGCATTGGTTAATATTGGCACGAAATGAACATTTTCCAAATGCATGTAAATGATCTTAATATTTCATTCAAAAAAAAATACAAAATGCCATTACTCGATCTTCCTTGTTTGCCAAAATGTATCTTTCAATCGTTTCACTAGACGTTCATCACATTACTGTCGCTTCTTCCCGCTTTATCACGACTTGAAAAATGCTGACGAAGCCATCTCTAGGCTTTAAAGTCTTCTCAATCTATCCTCCAGGTGGAGTTGTGCAGAGGACTCCTGTCTCTGGCGCAGGAGAAGTTAGCCCAAGATGCTCCTCGATTGCTCTATGACGACGCTCTCTTCTGCCACCTAGTGGATGAGGTGCTGCAGTTCGAAAAAGAGCTCCGCAGCACCCACAGTTACCCGCGCGCCTACCCTGGCGTCTTGCACATACTGCTGGAGGAGACCGTGTTCCAGAAGTGGCTCAGTGTGGAGAGAAAAAGTGAGTCTAAATGCTGCATACTTGGGTCACGACTCGATTTCAGTTTTGATGATAAATTAAATTGTGTATGTTGCCCTCTAGTGGCTGTGGAAAAAGTGGATGCCATGCTGTCTACAGAGGGAGCATGGAGCTCTCAGTACAAGGACATCACCGATGTGGACGAGCTCAAAGCACCAGATTGTGCAGAGACCTTCATGACCCTTCTGCTGGTCATCACAGGTACTGATAAAAATTCATCCTCAGATTTGATTCTTCTAGTTAAAGGTCCCGTATTATGCCCTTTTCACAAGATGTAAAATAAGTCTCTGATGTCCCCAGAGTGTGTATGTGAAGTTTCAGCTCAAAATACCCAACAGATCATTTTTTACAGCATGTTTAAATTGTCATTTTTTGGGGCTCAGAAAAACGCGCTGTTTTAGTGTGTGCCCTTTAAATGCAAATAAGCTGCTGCTGGGCGACACAGGGGGCGGAGCTTCATGAGCTACAAGTCTTAAACTACCTGGGGCGTCTTCACTCAACACCCAACTGATCTTAATATCTCTGGCGTCTTCACTTGACACCAATACCTTAAACTGGGGCGTCTTCACTCGACACCCAATACCTTTATACTCTAGCTCTGAAGTACTACTCTTAACTAAGTCGCTTTTACCTAATTTTAGCATAAATGACAGACAAACTCTGGCAATAGGCTTTATGCCCAGCTCCACAACTTCCTGAACTTCATGAGCTCGCGCTCAGTCTCTCAGAACAATTTCATCTCACGAAATGATGATATCAGAAACTCTCAGTAACGGTGTTCATTTCGAGTTGGACAATAATGCCCACAGAGTCAGAGTGCTGTATAGAGATGGAACAGGTATAGTTTAGTAGTTTAATTACGGTTATTATAACGTATTTGTCATCTGCTTGTATGTATCCATTATTTATTAATAGCCTACAAGTCTGCTGTTTCGGACCAGGTCCGAATGATGATCAAACATATACTGATGAGTTTAATAAAGTTTATTGTACATCACACAAAAGATGAAGCGTCAGTTTTACTTCAGAAAATCACCATAAGAGCTGAGTAAACACAGTAAGTTATAAGAAGTGCGCAAGTAGCCAGTAGAGTTGAGGGAGCATTCCTGTGGGCGGAGGTTAGTCAAAAAACGCTTCTAGTGACATCATTAAAGAAGGAAGTAGAGGGATGTAGTCCAAACGAGCCGTTCATTGTAGTCAACTTCTGTTAAATAAAATATCTCGCTTGGCATTGAACTTTGAGCTTTATAATTTTACAGATATTATTTATGCTCTAACAGCAACATTACACACTAACTAAAGTTTGAAACATGGGATCACGAAGAACGGGACCTTTAAAACTTGTTTCTGAACATCTCCGCCATCCTTTTTTCAGAACGGTACCGCTCTCTGCCATGTCCGCGGGCTCAGCTCAGTTTCCTGGCTTTGCAGAAGGAGCTGGTGGATGATTTTCGCATCCGCCTCACACAGGTCATGAAAGAAGAGTCTCGACAGCCGCTGAGCCCCCGCTACTGCGCCATCCTCAACGCTGCCAACTACATCTCCACTGTTCTCAGTGACTGGGGGGACAATATTGTAAGTGTTTTTGAGTGTTGATGCAAATTTTTTTTTGTAGTAGTCATTTGCCATCTTTTATGATAATTTCTTAGTAAAAAAAAACAAAAAAAACAGACAAAACTGCTTATGAATATTTTTTAAAAGTTGTCCACCAAATCAAAGTCATGTGGTGCAACCAAGAGGCAGAAAAAAAAAATCAAATAAAATGAAATCATAGAGAAGGACCCCTGAGAACCCTAACCCAATGATTCAAGGTCAATAAGCCTCTTAAAATATTAGATATTTTGACCTTTTTATAACAAGGCAAAGTTAGTTCAGGTTGTAAAATGTCATGTGACCTCCTCAAAAAGTAATATTTATTAATAAAATATGATAAATCATTATATTAAATATAAAAATAACTTTTTTTAACTTGTTCGAAAATGATGACTAGGATGTGTACACTCGCATGTATTAAAGGTGAGAGGAAAATATGTTATTACTACTTCATTGTTAGACCACATGACAATTTTAGAGTTATTATATTTAATATTTCCTTTAAAATGGTAAAAAGATTTTTAAAACCATATGAAACCAACATGAATACAAAGAGTACATTTCTAAGATTGAAAAAAAAATATTATTTCTTATTTTTGTTGTGGACACTGTTGTAGATTTTTCCCTAAACCTAACTATCTGGGGCGTCTTCACTTGACACCCATACCTTAAACTATCTGGGGCGTCTTCACTTGACACCCATACCTTAAACTATCTGGGGCGTCTTCACTTGACACCCAACTGATCTTAATATCTCTGGCGTCTTCACTCGACACCAATACCTTAAACTGGGGCGTCTTCACTCGACACCCAATACCTTTATACTCTAGCTCTGAAGTACTACTCTAAGTAAGTCACTTTTACCTAACTTTAGCATAAGTGACAGACAAACTCTGGCAATTGACCTTTAAATGCTTTAATCACGGCCGGGAGAGTTTCTCAAGCTGTTCTCAGAGAAATCTCACCCACATAGAAAAATACATCAGGTTATATAGGATAAAGACATGACATACAGAAACCAAATCACCTGCCTAACTCATGACTTTAATGCTGTCATCTTCTATTAAGAGATAGATGCAAGTCCCCTCCTTTTCACCCTCTGTTAGTGGCATATGCAAAAAATATCTTGGAACACAGAAAAAACACAAGTAAAGGTTAAGCGTTCTGTTGATTACTCAATATGTCATGGGACAGGATAGACAGTATATTCTTGATTTTGTTATAGTCAGCATTAGACAATTTTTTCCATCACCCAAATAGACAAGAACAAAACGTTCTAGTACAATATGCTTCCAAGTGTTAGAATGTTAGACCTAGAAAGAGGAAGTAAAGTTTGTTATTGGTGTTAGAATCATAGTTAGTTTAAAATACAGTTTATTATCTTATTCTTTAATTTTTTCTATCACAGCACTCATTTATCTTTGAGCCTTGAATTAATAAAAACTGTGTACAGATTCACTTTCATTGTGTTTTCTCTCAGTTCTTCTTGCAGTTGCAGCAGGCGGCGGTGTCAGTGGGCGAGGAGATCCTAGGCCCTCTAGGGGCCACGGAGACGGGCCGACTGGCCTCTCTGGAGGGATCTTTGTTTGAGGCTCTTTTGGCTCTGCTGGAGAGGCTACGAGGAGACATGCTGGGACGATTATTGGATGCAGTCATGAGAGACGTCAAGGAGAAGGCACAGTCGTACTGCAAGGACAGGTATGGGTGGAAATAACCTGAAACTGTTGTGCTTACGATGCATTTATATCATTTCTTGTGAGAATATGCTTTTTGTCAGTGTAGTTTAATTTTAAGCCTCAAGAGCCTTTACATTGCTCTTTGACTAAAATGAGATAATTAGGAGCATCTCAATCTGAGCATCTGGGTAGCTGGAGGAAGTCATGGTGGCGTTACTTCAAGGATCTTTTTGTTTCAGGTGGATCTCCTTGCCATCACAAAATGACCAAGCCACTATGTCGTTATCCAGCTCTGCATGTCCCATGATGCTTTGCCTGCGGGATCACCTGCTCCAGCTGCAGCAGATGTTGTGTCTCCCTCTTTTTCAGATGTTCTGGCAGGGCCTCACAGAGAGGCTCGACTGCTTCATCTACGAAAATGTCAGTCTCTTGCTTCAACGTTTTCACTGTTAAACCCTAATTTACCACAAGCGAACTATTCAAAAGTTTGGGATCTGTAAGCTTTTTGAAGTTTCTTATCCTCAAAAAGGCAGTTGATCACAATACAGTTAAACCGTAATATTGTGAAATATTATTACAATTTAAAGTAATTACAAATTTATATTTCAGTATATTTTAAAATATAATTTATTCCTGTGATGCAAAGCTGAATTTTCAGCATTATTATTTGACTTCAGTGTCACATGATCCTTCAGAAATCACTCTAAAATGTGC
Source organism: Scardinius erythrophthalmus (assembly GCF_964197995.2). Lineage (NCBI taxonomy): Eukaryota > Metazoa > Chordata > Actinopteri > Cypriniformes > Leuciscidae > Scardinius > Scardinius erythrophthalmus. The sequence goes on along the minus strand of NC_138224.1, from coordinate 14,135,578 downwards.
TAAATTTGCAGCTCAAGAAACAATTCTTATTATCAGTGTTAAAAACAGTTGTGCTTTTTCATATTTTTGTGGAAAGCGTGATACGTTTTTTTAAATAAATTGTGTCTTTGATAAATTGAATGCATCCTTGCCAAAAAAAAGTATGTTTCTTTCCAAAAAATAAAAACTCTTACTGACCCCAAACATTTAAACAAGTGTAAAAAAAATGTAGAATGCTTAAAGAAAGAGACGTTCATTTCATATAATAAATTTACGATAGGCCGGAATACATGTACATGTACATGTACATGAAGTCTGTGTACAGTAGTTTGATGGAGTGTGTTTATCTGTTTTTTGCTCTCACTCACAGTTGATCCTGTATAACCATTTCAATGAAGGCGGAGCTGCACAGCTTCAATACGATATGACCAGAAACCTCTTCCCTCTGTTTGGACACTACTGCAAGAGACCTGAAAACTTCTTTAAACAGTACGTCTGTTTATTCAGAGCTAATACTGTATATAGAAAAAAAAAAACATTTTCATTTCTCTCTTTCCTTGTCTCAGTGTGAAGGAGGCCTGCATCATCCTGACTCTTAAGGTTGGTCCGGCGTTGTTGTTGTGTGATGTGCTGAAGCAGTCAGAGGAAGATGATGGCCTTCTAAACCATCAGCAGTCCAGTCCAGAGTCAGCGCTCAATGAGCTGGGAGTCTACAAGCTGGCTCCCAGTGACGTGCAGATCCTTCTCAACCTCCGCTCAGCCTGGCTGAACCAATGATAATGAATACACCAATCCCTTACTTTACCAAGCATTAAAACATTTCTCATACTCCAGATATGAATGAATAAATCTCCTACATCGGATGAGCTACAGTATTTAAAGTGAACTGAACCTCAGAAGGGAAATATGAAGAGGATGCTGATGTAAAAACAAAAAATAATAAAGTATAAAAAGGAGAAATAGAAGCTTTTGCTGACATTATGAATAAATGAATACATGTTTTAGTGCTTTCCTCTTTATTTGGTGTTAAAACATTAAAATATTTTTTATTGAATATTAAATGTGTAGTTGGGCTATTTTGTTTTATCTTATGAATCCAGGGCAGGTCAAGGCTGCAGGTTTTAACTCAGAAGAGAGAGGAGCCACGTGATGAGGACTGTATCTTGCAGCATGCCTCCTGTTGCAGGATTAAAGCAGCATTCCAGGCTCTGAAAAGTCTGCATGCTTGGGTCAAAGGGCATCTGCATTGGTGGAATCAAACATTAGAGACAGAAACACACACACACACACACACACAGGGCTTGACATTAACTTTTTGCTCACTTGCCACTGTGGCTAGTGCTATTCCAAAGTTATTAGCCACTCAGCATTTTCACTGGCCACAATTTTTAAATCGATACCATGGGGGAAAACTGCCAAATAGATATTTTTAATATTATCTCATAATTTGGCAGCAGGTATATTAGGTTGTTGTCACTTTAAGACATGACACACGGATCCATTATACTGGCGGACTAGATCTGCTACGCTGATGATGCTGCTGTAGAGCAAGTTTAGACTTGCTCTTTCTAGTAGATACACAGATAAACACATAAATCCAATAGCAGATCTAGGCAGGTGAAGCTCAGAGGAACTCAGCGCTGCAGGACTAGCTTACAGCAAAAAATGAACCAGACTATTTAAATGTTGATCAAGCAATCTCATTGGCTGCAGGATTAGCTTGTGCTACTGGATGTGGTAATGATGTGATTCTTGCAGATTTCATGTAATGGACCTAGCATCCTAGCACCCTCAAAAGAACAATAAAACTACTAAAATTAAATGATAAAGTTGAAAATTTCAAATAAATTAATAAATACTACAATAGTCTATAAATAAATTACAGTAAAAATGTCTGTGACACTTCACCTCGGTGACGGGTGCTGAATTAAAATCAGGCTTCAAAAAATTCCTGATCTCAGTGCAGACATGTTTGGCCTTTTCCAAAAGCATTTCCTACAAGAAACAATTGCAAGAGAATGAAAAAAGAGGTTAATAGTGTATTCAACATTTAGTGTTCGACTGAAGGTACATCATGGCAATGTAGGGCTCAGAAAGACCTGTTGGTGTGTGGTGGAGGTAGCCGTTCTGTTCTGCTTTTCTGGGCTGAAGGAGGAGGCTGAGCTGGTGGAGGGTGAAACATTCCCATCAACCTCTACACATGTTGAGCTCAGTAAGGCATGAACAGCCATCAGCCTGTCAGTGCATTAAGCCATAAGAGAAAACTCAGTTGTAATAACTACCACTTAAATGAAATAAACAGAAACAGAAAGGTCGAACAATAATGCACCTAATGTGAAGAAGTTTTTCTTTATTACGTTTTTCTTTGGATAGATGAACATAAAGTCTACCTGTCCAAACAGATTGTTCTCTGTCCAGCCTGTAGTACAGCTATTGTGTCTGCAGTTGAGTTTATTGCTGATATAGGAGCTTTATTCACAGTGAACAGAAGCAGAATCTGAAGAGATCAAACACAAATCTGCTGCTTAGGAACTAGAAATACATCATATGAACAGACTATACAGCTCATTCGGTCAAAAAAAAAAAGACAAAAAAAAGTGTTTTTAGCTGATGCTCATTGACAGAGAGAACCAATTAATCTATATACAAGGATAGCTACTGTAAATCAAAAGAATACTCTAAATGACAAAAAAAAAAAAACAGTTTAAATCAGTGGTTCTCAACTCCAGTCCTCGGGACCCACTGCTCTGCACATTTTGTATGTCTCCCTTATTTAACACACCTGCACCAGATCATCAGCTCGTTAGGAGAGACTCCATGAACTGATTTGAGTGTGTCAGATAAGAGAGACAAACAAAATGTGCAGAGCAGCGGGTCCCGAGGACTGGAGTTGAGAACCACTGGTTTAAATCCTTTTTGAAAACACAATGACAAACAGAAATGGACGAGTATCTGACTACCATGTTGTCCTCGGAGGAAGGTCTGTACCACTGGATGATCAGTTCCTCTATGTCCGTGTTGGCCCAGGGGAACAGATCTGACAAGGGCTGATCGTGCTGGCACAGAGTAATAAAGAAACAATGGTTTTATTTTTTTTCTCATCATTTTAAGATGGTAATAAATGTGTGAATATGAACCTGTATTCGCTGAGGCGTCAGTTTTAGAGCTGAAAGGGGATCAGGAATGGCCCACTGTCCTCTGTAAGATGGGTGGTGACAGCTGAAGAAGGTGTGCAAATATGAAAGTCTGAGAGCAAGTTTGGGGTCACCGGACGTGGACAGCAATCCATCAACACCCTGCATTGCACCTGAATAGCACAGCCAATTATACCATCATATAAAACCGGATTGCATTAAACAAAAAAACATATACAGTACAAATGCTTTCAAAGGGTAGATTTATTGATTGATTAATGAATTGAATGACCTAGTTTAAAAGAGATACTTGTGCTGTACCTGGTTGTGAGGAGACCTGTAGAAGGTTGATTAAGTGCATGTAGTAGCGGGACATATGAACCCAGGTCAGCTGAGGGCACTTCCTGCTGTGTATCTCGCTCTCAGCGTCTATGAATGCTTCAGGTCTGAGGATACAATTCTCAGTGTTTCCTAGCCCCCCTGCCAATGAAATCAGCAAGAAATTAATACTTTTATTCAGCAAGGATGCATTAAATTTATTAAAAGTGTCAGTTTATAATGTTACAAAAGATGTATAATTCCAATAAATGCTGTTCTTTTGAACTTTCTATTCATCAAAGAAAAACTAATTAAGGTTTCCACAAAAAAATGTTCAACGTTGATAATAATAAGAAATCTTTTCTGATCAGCAAATCAGCATATTAGAATAATTTCTGAAGGATCATGTGACACTGAAGACTGAAGTAATGATGCTGAAAGTTCAGCTTTGCCAACACAGGATTGTTACATTTTAAAATGTTTGTTATTTAAAATTGTACAAATATTTGTTCTGTATTTTTAATCAAATAAATGCAGCCTTGGTGAATATAAGAGACTTCTTTCAAAAACATTAGAAAATCTTACCAATCCCAAACTTTTGAACTGCAGTGTACAGTTTTGAACATCAGTGTACAAAATCGTAATCATAAAAAGAATCCAATACAGTACTCCAAAATCCTATGTCTAATGCAAAACTGTGATTTGGGGTTAAAGGTTACCACAAGGGTGGAGAAGATCATTCAATGCAAAGTCAGGCAGGGCTTTTATTGAAGAGAGGGGTACGGGGCCTTCAGTTACTCCAGCGAATACATGCGAATGGCCATATTTGCCAAAAACTTCTGAGGTCTATGAAGCAAAAGAAGAATGGTTAACATTAATTAATGTATAATCTGACATGAACTAACAATGAGCAAAATATTTATTACAGTATTTATTAATCTTTGTTAATGTTAGTTAATAAAAATACAGTCCTTCATTGTTTGTTCATGTTAGTTCACAGTGCATTATCTAACGTTAACAAATACAACTTTTGATTTTAATAATGTATTAGTAAATGTTGAAATTGACATTAACTAAGATGAATAAATGCTGTAGAAGTATTGTTCATTATTAGTTCTTGTTATCTAAAGTAGTTAATTAATGTTAACTAATGAAACCTTTTTGTAAAGTGTTACCGAATAATTTACATTGAACACACTCCATATAGATGTGTGGATGATGTCAATACAGACCTTTAAAGCTATTCTCAAACAAATCCAGCAAAGCAATAGGCAGGTCTCTCTGACTGTTTCCTGAGAAAATCACACACATGTGTACATAAATATTACAATATTAAACATTTATATACATAACTCGGCTGTTATATACAAACACATTTCACAACACCTTGCTGGTCTCGTCAGGTGCTGGTGATGGGGGAGGAGTCGGATGTCCAGGGGGAGGGGGAATCTGCACAAACTCTTGCAAGTATATCAATGCCATTTCCAGGTAGCACCTATGTGCCAATCTGAAATACACACATACAAAAAAATGTGAGTCCTGTCTATATATATATATATATATATATATAAATCTTTAAACTGATGCTGGTTAAACTCCATCCACACACAGAATAAAATCAGCATCTTTTAAGCCATTACATCAACATCTCTCATCATGGGGGTGGGGGAACGGATTCTGACAGCTGGATTGTTTGCCGTTTAATTCTGTTCCCCCCAAGTTGCTTACACAGGGAGGTTCTAAAATTTATCAAACTGACTCTGTCTAGTTAGAGTCCATAGCCTTGTGGGCAGCATGCTTACATATTGTGCAGTTGGGCTTTGAGAGATCCAAGTTCAAGTCCCAGCTTGAGGACTTTTTTAGATTTTATTTTTTTGAATAAAATCAGCATCTTTTAAGTCACTACATAAACATCTCTCATCATGGGGGTGGGGGAACGGACTCTGACAGCTGGATTGTTTGCCATCGGATTCTGGTCCCCCCATGTTTCTTACACAAGGGGGTTCTAATATTTAACAAATTGGTGCAGGATAAGCTCCATGCAGACACAGGATAGAATTAGAATCTTTTAAGTCACTACATGAGCATAACTTCATCATGGGGTGGGGGAGCGGATTCCGACTGTTGGATAATTTGCAGTCGAATTCTGTTCCTATTCTGTTATACAATGAGGTTCTAAGATTTACAAAACTGATGCTGGCTAGTTGGATTTCATAGCCTCGTGGGCAGCATGCTTACATGTCATGCAGTTGTGCTTTGAGAGACCCAAGTTCAAATCCCAGCTCGTGGACTTTTTTTTTTGTTTTTCTCCCTTCTCTCTCTCCCACTTTGCTTCCTGCCTACATATTGTCTAATCATAATAAAGGGTAAAAACACCAAAATATTAATCTTTAAACTGATGCTGGTTAAGCTCCATCCACGCAAAGGTTGGAATCAGCATCTTTTAAGCCACTACATCAACATCACTCTTCATAGGGGTGGGGGAACGGATTCTGACAACTGAATTCTTTGCTGTCGGATTCTGTTCCCCCCTTGTTTCTTACACAATGAGGTTCTAAGATTTACAAAACTTGGCTAGTTGGAGCCCATAGCCTCGTGGACAGCATGCTTGGCTTACATATCATGCAGTTGTGCTTTAGGAGACCCAAGTTCAAGTCCCAGCTCATGGCCTTTTCTTGATTGTTTCCCCTTTCTCTCGCTCTCTTAATTAATAAACAATTAACACTGAGTGTTCACGGGACAAACAGGTTAATTGATTGTAATATTAATTTACAACATTAAGTTAATTATATTAACTGATCCAAATATTCATAATCAATTATAACCAGTTATTATTGATTATTAATATTTCAAAGGGCTAATTTGCTACACTGTCTTATCATAATAAAAAGCAAAAACACCAAATGATTAATCTTTAAACTGATGCTGGTTAAGCTCCATCCACACACAGAATAAAATCAGCATCTTTTAAGTCACTACATGAACATCTCTAAATCATGGGGGTGGGGGAACAAATTCTGAAAGCTGGATTGTTTGCCGTCGGATTCTGTTCCCCATGTTTCTCACACAAGGGGGTTCTAAGATTTACAAAACTGACACTGATCAGTTGGAGCCTATAGCCTCGTGGGCAGCACGTTTACATAGCATGCTGTTGTGTTTTGGGAGACCCAAGTTCAAATCCCAACTCATGGACTTTTCCTGTTTTTTTCCCCCTTCTCTCTCTCCCACTTCGCTTCCTGCCTACATACTGTCTTATAATAATAAAAAGCGAAAATACCACATAAAATTATCTTTAAACTGATGCTGGTTAAGCTCCATCCAGACATAGATTGGAATCAGCATCTTTTAAGCCACTACATCAACATAACTCATCATGGGGGTGGGGGAACGGATTCCAACAGCTGGATAATTTGCAGTCAAATTCTGTTCCCCCCTTGTTTCTTATACAATGAGGTTATAAGATTTATAAAACTGATGCTGGTTATGTGGAGCCCATAGCCTCGTGGGCAGCATGCTTACATATCATGCAGTTGCGCTTTTGGAGACAGAAGTTCAAATCCCAGCTCGTGGACTTTTCTTGATTTTTCCCCCTTCTCTCTCTCTCCCTACATCTCTCTTCCTGCCTACATACTGTCTTATCATAATAAAAGGCAAAAACACCAAATAATTAATCTTTAAACTGATGCTGGTTAAGATCCATCAACACACAGAATAAAATCAGCATCTTTTAAGCCACTACATCAACATCTCTCATCATGGGGGTGGGGGAACGAATTCTGACAGCTGGATTGTTCCCCCATGTTTCTCACACAAGGGGGTTCAAATATTTAACAAATTGGTGCTGGATACGCTTTATACACAAACAGGATAGAATCAGCATCTTTTAAGTCACTACATGAACATCTCTCATCATATCAGCTTAATCAGCTTTTTGAACAAATCAGCTGAATCAATGATTCAATGACTCACTCATTAAGACAGTAAAATGCTTCCTTGCTGAATGAATCAGCCGTTTGAATGAATCGGTTGAATCTCAATGACTCACTCATTAACAGGGACTTGCTGCCACCTCCTGGCGGGTTTAATTTCACATTTAATGTATCTTTTCATTTTTTAAATAATTTCAAATAACAGTATTTAACATTTTATATTTTCAACATTTCCAAACATTATTTATGCATCGTTAACTGCTCTTCACTGATTAACTTTAATAAAGGTTTATCTATAGTTATATTTATACATTAGATTAAAATGTATGTACCTAAAAAATCTCCTGTTTAAACCTACATGAAAAACCTGAAAAGCACAGTTTATTTAATTTATATGTTTGTTCAGTTGTATTTATTTGTGCTATTGCTTGTGATTTGATTATTGGTTCTTATTTTATTACCTACTGTTTAAATTATTTAATCTAGTAGATTTTGGTGTCATAACCTTATTTATTATGGTTACATTGTATCAAAAATAACAAAAACAATACTGGGCTTATATTATAGACCCATTTTCTTTTCTTTTACTTTATATTTTTTTTGTTGTGGGGCCAGTGAAAATTTTGGCAGGGCAAGTAAAAATTTTAACCACTGGCCAGTTGAAAAAATCCTTAGCGTTGAGCCCTGATCTCTCATCAAGGGGGTGGGGGAACGGATTCCCATGTTTCTCACACAAGGAGGTTCTAATATTTATCAAACTGGTGCTGGATAAGCTCCATGCACACACAGGATAGAATCAGCATCTTTTAAGTCACTACATGAACATCTCTCATCATATGGGTGGGGAAGCGGATTCTGACAGCTGGATTATTTGCCGTCGAATTCTGTTCCCCCCTTGTTTCTTACACAACAAGGTTTTAAAATTTACAAAACTGATGCTGGCTAGTTGTAGCCCATAGCCCTGTGGGCAGCATGCTTTTATATCATACAGTTGTGCTTTGAGAGACCCAAGTTCAAGTCTCATCTTATGGAAGTTTCATGATTTTTTCCCCCTTCTCTCTCTCCCACTTCGCTTCCTGCCTACATACTGTCTTATCATAATAAAAGGCAAAAACACCAAAATATTAATCTTTAAACTGATGCTGGTTAAGCTCCATCCACACACAGAATAAAATCAGCATCTTTTAAGCCACTACATCAACATCACTCATCATGGGGGTGGGGGAACGGATTCTGACAGCTGGATTGTTTGCCGTCGGATTCTGTTCCCCCCATGTTTCTTACAAAAGGAGGTTCTAATATTTATCAAACTGGTGCTGGATAAGCTCCATGCACACACAGGATAGAATCAGCATCTTCTAAGTCACTATATCCACATCATATATGGGAGGGGAAACAGACTCCGACAGCTGGATTTATTTGCTGTCGAATTATGTTCCCCCCTTGTGTCTCACATTATGAGGTTCTAAGATTGACAAAACTGATGCTGGATAAGCTCCATGCACACACAAAATCAGCACTAACACATTGTGCAACCCGAGTTTGAGTCCCAGCTCGTGGACTTCTCCCCTTTCTCTCTCCTACTTCACATTCTGTCTACATTCTGTTCCCCACATATTTCTTACACAATGAGGTTCTAATTAGGGCTACAGCTATCGATTATTTTAGTAATCAAGTATTCTACCGATTATTCCATCGATTAATTGAGTAATCGGATAAAAAATAGTGGTAATAAACATAGATCGAAGTGAACCACAGACTTTAAAATGACTTAAAATACAAATATATAATAACAAGCAATAATTGGTTCAAATACTGCAAAGTAATCATATGGGTTTTATTGAACAACACTGTTAAAATACACCATGTAAAATAAATGATATAAACTAATATAAACAAAACTTGTTTACATTATGTATTATAACAAATGCCTGCAGAGGGCGCCAACAGCCTGGTGTTAGTTGTTGTTACACTACGGCAGGGAACGACAACTGGCGGCCCGCGGGCCAAAACTGGCCCGCCGCCAGCAATATTTTCTGGCCCGCCGGATTATTTTGGAAGTCCTAAATGCTGCACAAAACTCTTCCACTACTTGAGAAAAGCCGTAGTCGCGCGGCGATTTCACCGCTGCATACTCACTGTGTGAAACGCCCATAGGGAATCATGCAGCGCGGGATTAAATTTTAAAGTAACGGTGCGTTCACACCGGACGCGAATAGCGCGTCAAATTCGCGCCTGCCATGTCTAGTTACACGCTTGACCACTTTGTATCCATTCGCGCGTCAAAAGACGGTTGCGGTTGGAACTCTGGTGTACTTTGGACGGAGCGTGCAGTCTGACTGACAATAGCCCACTCCCGACATCTTTTGACAGCGTATCCGCACTTAATTCTGACCACCTGTACACCTAGTTCTGAGGAACTGTTTGGAAACCATTGTCAGTCAACAACATTCTTTTTTTTGCAAGGATGTCTGAAATAGTTCTGCAAAAAAATAGCCTAATTCATTTGTCAGTAGGGCAATTTGATTTTCGTTTATGTTGCTTAGAAATTTGAGTGATAGGCTCTGTCCTATTTAATTTATGTTATTTATATTTCATAATTTTTTTCTGTGGCATTTTTTTTCTCTGCTGACAGTAGCCTACAATGTTAAAATAGCCTAATATTTATATTGACAAGAACACAATTTTTTGTATAGCATTTATAATTATTATAGGCTACTTAATCTCCTTCTTTTCGTTAGAGACATTTGAATGTGAGATTATGGAAACGAGATCTAAATTTTGCGGACCCGTCAGGTCGGGAAATAAAGCGGGTGAACATTTTAAGCGGTTGCTGAATAGAACCTTGTGGGAGCGGGACGGAAAAAAACAGTCCCGCGCAGACCTCCTTAAACCTTAGGTGTGTATGAGTGTGTCCCGAATAAATAATACAAAAAAAAGGAATAAAGTTAAAAAGTCGGACTATAAGCGAATGAGGCATGATTGCTATTCACACCTTTATTAAAATGGCTGTAATCTGTTACCACAATAGTAGCCTACTTGATATGTTTAAAATGATTTCCTTGATATATGCCTAAGGTGTTAAATTAAAAATTAAAAATCTAAATTAAAATTGGTCTAATCCAGTAATTATTTTTTTCTATTTTTGATCTGAGCACAATCAGAAAATCAGAAAACCCGTCGTTATTAGTTTTTTCATTTTAGTTCAGGAAATAAATAATGGAAAAACAAGTCGTTTTTCATCTTTTTATTTTTGGTTTTAATTTGAAAAAACGATTGAACGAATGGTCCACGGATGGTGACGGACCCATCATATTCCGCAATTATAGGCCTATATAAGAATATTTAATTTGTATCCATAGGCCTATTCTGTGTAGCTGGCCCGCCATCTACTTACTAAAAAAAAATATTGGCCCGCGGCCAAAGTTACATGCCGACCCCTGCACTACGGAATGATCAAATCCTTGTTTAATATTGGCCAAACAACATGTAAATTCAAATGTCCACTTAATCTTTAATATTTGCTTCTTCCCACTTCTTTACGATAGAAATGCAACAACCGCTGTAAAACCATCTGCGCTAACACAAAAATGGGAATGCAAGTGGACAGTGCACGGACCGCTGCGGAATGCGGATGGCCGAAGTATACTTTGGGCTTTAGTTAAAAAACTTACCGTAAGCTTTGGCCATGAGTGTGCTTAAATGTGGTTAAACACCCAAGCAAGGCCTCTAAGACTTCCTGGGGACCAGATTTTTGCATGGACATGAGATGTCTACCCACCACTCCTGCAGACACAAATGATCAACCATACACAACTGGTTCACAAGACAAGAGGCCAATATAAAAAACACTCCCAATTGATCACCTGTACAGTAGAGGATATCAGCCTCCAGCTGGCAGTCTCTGTTGGCAGAGGCCTGAGAGATGCTGAGTGCAGACTGCAAAACTTCTTGAGCAAATATCAAGGGCCTCCAGGGCTCCTCACCTCCCTCAGAAGAACGTGACAAGGCCTGCAATGCCAAAGAGCGACCTGGAACAGAAAGAATCAATACACAGCATAATAACATTTTGAGCCTTCAAAATTGCAGTACAAACTAAGTTTGCATTTTTAGAAGTTAGGTGTAGGTTTGAAATGTAAAATTGTATTTTGTGTAGAAGAAATGCGTAAATAGACGTGAGGAAGAAAATACCAATAACAACTTAGTATGCAAAATGATATAAGAAAGAAGACCAATCACAATTTAGTACTCAAATTCTACATATTTTTTTTATTCTGAACATTCTTTCAATATAAGTCAATAGGAGAATTATGCGCATTTATCCAAAACAAAACCAAAATAAAGCAAGAAACAAAAAAACAAAGCAAAAAACGACAACATCACAAAGCATAGCATACGTAAGGGTATTTAAAAAAGTTTTTATACATTAAGCTGTTCTGAATTAATTGCAGGTTAAGAACAAACACCTAATCATAATGTTAGAGGAATATCAATACAGAGCTGCCTTATTGTAGTTGTCATACCAATCCGCATGGTTGTCTTGGCAAGCAGGGGAAGCTGTGGAAGATAAATATTGTTTAGGCCCGCTCGTAGTTCCACCTCGCCTCCTTTTTTGAGACCTATAGACTCTCCAGTGGCACAGAGCTGAAAACAAAGAATAATATTACCACTACAAAATATGTAAAACACATGCATTTAATATATGTGATCTGGGAGCTGTACAACTTTACCAGATCTTTACTGTCCTAAAACGTTTTAGATAACAACAAATGGGAATTTTACATACATTTTTTTCTCTTGCGACTAGTTTTAACAAACATTTTGAGCATAAAAGTGTAACAAAACCTGTTGCTGCAGTAGTTTCTGTGTGAGCAGGTGGAGAGTCTGGCTTCCTGTTCCTCTCAGTTCACTAAGTAATAATGCAGCCTCAGCTAGAGTCATTTGAGAACGCAGAGATAGAGCACTACGCCCAGACAACAAGCTCACAATTTCCTAAACAGACACACATGTGATCGGCCAACAGAAACAGTCAAGTTCAGGTCAAATAGCACTAAATCACAAACAACTGTCATAGCTACCTACTGACCTGTAGCATGGCTGTACTGTCTTCTCTGGGTCTGCCACGGTGTGTGTTGAGTTGGACGCCTTGTAGGAGCAGGAGGGCTTTTGTGTCAGGATCTCCCCAGGCCTCTGCCTCAGCCAGACCCTCTTTCAGCAGCCGGAGCGCCTCTGCACTACTGTCTGTACCTGCACAAACACGTGCGAGAATCATCAACAAACACCATCCAATGATATTTCCACCACATTTAGCTTTTCGGAGCAGCTAACCAGAGTAGATTGCAGTTCCAGGGATATGGCCTACGAGGGAACGGACCACTGCTAGCCTACAGCGCAGCCAGAAAAGGAGATCCATGCGTTCTCTCGCTTCCAACTCTTCTGGAAGATCTCCGTTATGGAGATCGAGAACAGACTTTGCATCCCGGGAGCTAGTCTGTAGAGAAAAGACAGATTTTCTTTAAAACTCTTAAAAAAATGTTTTTTAATGAAACTGAATCTGTCCTTTAGAACATGAGAGACTCAAGATCTGAATTAAGTATTGAATTTATTTAAGTAAATCAGAGGATGATCATTACCTGATATGCTTTGGCTCTGGGTCGTCTGAGAGCAGAGGAGGGTGGTTTAGGAGGAGGTAGCGGGCGGAAATCACTTTGAAACACAAGAGAACTCTGGAGGAGCCTCAAAGCAGACACTGACAGATCTGCACTACAATAGAAATGAAAAATGTTTAGATTTTTAGTAGATTCAAACATCGAGACATTTTACATTTACATTTATTCATTTAGCTGACGCTTTTATCCAAAGCGACTTACAATTGCTATACATGTCAGAGGTCGCACGCCTCTGGAGCAACTAGGGGTTAAGTGTCTTGCTCAGGGACACATTGGTGTCTCACAGTGGATTCGAACCCGGGTCTCTCACACCAAAGGCATGTGTCTTATCCACTGCGCCATCACCACCCCATACATGCTGGAGACATACATGAATCCCCAGGAACATACACTACCGTTCAAACGTTTGAGGTTGGTTAGGTTTCTTGATGTTTATGAAAGAAGTCTCTAATGCTTACTAAGGCTGCATTTATTTGCTCAAAAATATAGTAATATTTAGAAATATTACAATTTAAAATAACTGTGTTCTATTGTAATATTTTCAGCATAATTACTCCAGTCTTCAGTGTCACATGATCCTTCAGAAATCATTCTAAAATGCAGATTTTTAGCTCAAGAAACATTTCTTATTATTATCAATGCTGAATCAACGTTGGGAGGCTAAATATTTTTGTGGAAAACTTGATACATTTTTGTCAGGATTTTTTGGGGAATAAAGAACAGCATTTATTTGAAATAGAAATCTTTTAAAACATTATACATGTCTTTGTTGTCATTTTTGATCAATTTAATGTTTCCTTGCTAAATAAATACATTTCTTCAAAAAAAAATCGTAATGATTTTGTAACAGTAGTGTATACACCCACACAACTACAAATGGCACTCTTCCTCATGATTTATGTTTCTGCACTACCTGGCAGCCATCCTGCCCTGCTGCATGTTGATATTGGACAATAACAGTCTGATCTCCACTGCCAGCTCCATTTCTTCAGGATCAATGCTCAGCGGATGTGGGGTGAAGAGCTCAGGACTAACCAGAGCATGTGCTTCTTTTAGGAGTATGGCCTGAACAGGGCAATAGAGAGACATTATGTTAACTTTGTCCTTAATGTTCTTGGCATTTGGTAGATGCATTTACTGTATATTTGTGTTTATAACGTCATACTTCATAGCCATTATTGCTATAGGGTCAAATAATGTTAAAAACATTTTATAAGCCTAGATCTGGAAGAACAATCTAACAGAAAGGATAGTTGGACAGCTTTAACGTCATAAAATGAAGTTAAAATGGAGCACCTTGACTTCTCCTAATGTGAGTTTCCTGGCACTGAGCTGGAGACGCTTGGACTCGTCACTGCTGGAAGCATCAAGCAAACTTTTCTCCTGAGATTTGGATAACTCTGTGGGTTAAAGTATATGATTCAGTAAGGGTTTATGTAGATTTATAATCTGTTATTGTCCATAACAAACTAGTAATGAGACCTAGTGGTGGTGGCTCAGGCAGGTCTTGTATAGTACTACATATAGCCAAGATGAGATGAACTCTGGCCATCAAGAGCCATGTGGTGAATCTTGAGCCATAAACAGCCATGATGTCCTTACTTGGCCTCCTATTGACCACTTCTTCCAGAACCTAAGAAATGGATCGTATAAAGCATGATATTCATATTCAAGTACAGTACAGTATGAAGTAAATATCAATAATTTTTATTAATGATACAGCTGTGAAAACAGGTAAACTTACTTGAAGATTGGAAGGATCCAACAGGGGTTTTCCTTCAATAAATGTTTCCTTTGTCTGTGGGGTTTAATGTGCATTTAAAAATTACAAGACATAAAAAAGGATAATGTAACAATTATTATACTATATTCATTAGCATACAAAAGTTTTGGGTCAATAAGATTTTTTTAATGTTTTTGTAAGACGTCTCTCATTCTCACCAAGGCTGCAGGGTAAAAACAGTGATTGTGAAACATTTTAATTTAATTTGTGAAAAAAATTAACTGTCTAAAAAAAAAGAGTTTCTATTTGAATATATTTAAAACGTCATTTAATCAAGAAAGAAAAAAAATAGGGAAAATGTGTTTTGCTTCAGATCAGTTCCTTTTTCAAGACAAGGCAACCGTATTTTTTTTGTCTAAATATATATGTAAGCTAAACATATCCTATATTGTTTATGGTGTTTTACCCAAAATGGCTTCTCCACTCTGTGGGGGCATCCATGAGGCACAGGGATTTCCACGCCAAATGTGAGATTACTGAGTTCTTTAACCGCTTGAGAGAAGGCCCCTAATTCAGTCAATACCTTTATCTGTATACACACAGAAACACTTGATTAAAACTCACAAAACAGACAAATACATCCACTGCAATACAGCTTTTCAATACATACAAAATAACAGAAAGACACAATGAAGTCTTTCAAACCTTCAGGATTCTGCATCTGACAGTAAGGTGTGGATCCAGACACACAGTTTTGGCAATATACAGGTACAGAGCCAGAACAGGAAGAGACTGAAATAAGCAGTAAGACAGGTGTTGAATATTAAGATGTATCAGACATCAAATGCACACAGGCTGCTCTTAATATGAGTCTGTTTAGGGGTGTGTGATATTGACAAAAAATTATATCTCAATATTTTCTGGAATTTTATCGATAACGATAATTAAACGATATTTTGCTGTGTTATTGTACTGGTATCTTGGTAAGTTTAGGACTGCCATGGACAGCTGACTCCTAAAGTTTTTGATATTCTGTGTGGTGGCAGTTTCCAGCAATGACAGAAATGATCTAAAGCTTAAATAGATGTTTTACCTTTTATGGGCATTTTTTTCTAACCTAATTAAATGTATGCATCATCTTTTGTGTCACAATTCTTACATTTAATCATTAAATTAAATTACAATAAGATGACACAAGACGGGCTGTTGCCAATCAAATGAAATCAGTATTAACAAAATTTATTTTTGCAATGCAGAGGAAACAGAGAAGCTGCATCTGAAGTGGCATTTAGATATATTTACAGACTGTTTAATGCAGCTCAGAGGCGACATGAATGCATTTAACCTGCAGTTACAAATGCATGGATGATGTTTTTGATGTTTTAAACAAAAACGTTGAACATTGATATTTGAAATTATTAAAAAAATGAAAAGATATGAAATTAAAACTGCCGGTAGGTGGCAGCAAGTCACTGTTAATGAGTAAGGGCACTATTTTAACAATCTAAGCGCATAGTCTACTCTAAAGTGCAGGGTGCAATTGCACTTATGCTAGTTTAATGATGTGAAAAATGGTCGGCGCGCGCGGTGCATGGTCTAAAAGGGTTGTCCCTATTCTCTTAATGAGTAAATAAGGATTGTGGACCCACATATAGGCGCACATTACTAACGCGCTCTTTAAATAAAAAATATATTGCTCCATTGACTTTAGACCAGGTTTTTGGTGGTCTATTTCAGTTGCCTCAAAATAGCAACGCGCCAACAATGCGCCTGAACACACCTCGTTTTCAGACCAACACGCCCATGGGTGCATAAATAGGTGCAAATGCATTTGCTATTTAAACAACGTGGCGCAAGACGTGAAAATGATAACTGCGTCAGGCTGAAACTAGCAAAAAAACACTTGCGTTGGGCTTGGCGCTGCATTGCGCCGGGTGTATGATAGGGCCCTAAGTCCAAGATATTTAACCGATTCAATCAAATGGCTGATTCATTCAGGAAGGAAGCATTTCATTATTTTAATGACTCAGTCATTGAATCATTTATTCAAATGATTTGTTCATTAACCGCTGTGTGTTGCTAAGAGATGCAAAACGGTCCATTTACGTTGGCGAAATGGATAATAAAGGCAATATTTTGTCTAAAATGTAAGTCACTTAATATTAACTTCTTGTTTATTGAACTGTTGTAAACATCACATTTGTAATCGTGCTAATATTTGGAGAAAACCGTCACTCTTTGTGTGATATTAACTATATTAAATGATATAACAATAAAAGACATGCAGAGGTATTTTGCCCCCTTATCTTAAATTTTGGCAGTGAAAGCGTGCACTCTAAATGCACAAGCGCACTAGTCTAACCTACTAGACTACACCACGTAGTGTATGCAATGCACTCTAGGTGTGTTGTAAAGTGATGGACATACGCGATAATGTCAGATTGCATATCATTAAAACAACAATTACGATATTATCATAGACGATATATATCGCATACCCCTAGGCACTAGTACCTTGAGAAGGTGTCCTGAGGTATATAGCCAGTGGCAGAGAAAAGACAAACTGGCAATAGTGGTGGCAAGATTCCCACGATCCGGCTCAGAGAAGAGGTCGATGCCTGGGATAAGATCCATCTCCACAGAGTATGTGGAGTATGACAGGTCTGTCATCGGATGGGGCATAGAGGCCATCAGTAGGCACTGCAAAGCATATGACCTTAGTAAACTTTTTGTATTGGCTCAGATCCTTTCTTTCAACTGTAATAACATTTCAGTGAACATTTCAATTCTGACCTTGAATAGTTTGGCAGAGAGAAGGCAGCATTTTGTGCGCTGGTTGATGTTGGATGTCAGGATGTGCCTGTCAATAGAGGAGAAATCTTACTGCTGTAATGGAGCACCATCACAAAACAATTCATGGTTTCTCACTCACTGTGCAATTTTGGCAGAAAGCAAAGCTCCCTGGAGACAACCCCATATCCCAGCATGCCGCAGGGTTTCCTGAGAGGAGCTGCAGCTCCATGAGTCACCATCCCAAGATTCCAGAACTCCAGAGTCTTGCAGAGCACAGTCCAGAGCCTTACTCCAGAAACAGTGTGCAGATCTATACAAAAACAAACAAACTCACTAATAAAAGATGCACTTCATCTCCTCTTACAGTGTATATGCAAAACATTCAATTACCTAGACTAATGTTTAAAAGTTTGTTTTATAGCATTAGCTATAATCATCATTCGTTAATCTCAATAGTTGTAATAGTAAAACTTTGTAAAAGTATTCGAGAGATTTCCACATGTAATGCTGGCTATTTCATATGCAAAGATGTCAGCCAATGACAGCAGTGGGCGTTTACACTGAAGTCTCACAGCAGACACGCCCCTTCAAACAGAGCGTTCAAATCAGAGGCTAAAGGCTTACAATAAATGCCTTTTATTTCTAAATTATGACAATTTTTTATGTAAGAATCATACTAACAATATAAAGGCATCCCAGGAAACATTATAAAATAATAAAATAATTCAGTTCATGACCACTTTAAATAAATACAGCCTTGGTGAACATAAGAGACTAAGTCTTTCAAAAACTTAAAAAATCTTGGCGACCCCAAACTTTTGAACAGTAGTGTAAACACACAGTATGAAACTGTTCAAACTAATAAACAAAGCAGGAAAACAATGCAATGAACACATCATACTTTCGATTTCCATTGAAGAAATGCAGGTTTCCAAGGTCATGGAGTGCTTGCACCTGGAGGGAGTTGTACTTATTTTCTTGAAGATATTCTGCATGAAATAACAAAACAACATATCTGTACTGCAAAAGCTTGTTCATGAACAAATTCAGCTCGTAATGAGTTAGAGTTTAGATCAGTTCTCACTAATTGCATTGTTGTAGGAGGAGAAAACAGTCTGGAGCTGTGATGTAGGGAGGGTGGGGCTGTAGATAGAGCCCAGAGAGTTGAAGTCTTCTGTGGACAGGTCTGGAGGTCTGACACCTGGCGGGATGCAAGCTGCCATGCTGAATTCCACTTTCCCCTGCAGAACGCCATTGGTCTCTTTGGAGAATGGCACCTCAACATAGGCTGAGGCCACATATAAAGGGTGTGATTGAAAGTGAAAAAAAAAAAGTTGAAAGTGTTTAGTTTTAAGTTCTGAAATACAGAAGAAAATTAGAATGACATGGGTTACCAAAAGTGCTTTTAAAATAGCGTTTTTTACTTTAGTAGTAAAATAAGGTTTGCAGTAAAACTTTTTGTAATTTAGATATAATTTAATGTGAAAGTCTCATTAAGTAATGTTCTGTACTTTTTGCCATGACCTAAACATTTTATGGTTGTGATGTTCAAAAGTTTGGGGTCGGTAAGATTTTTCTAAATGTTTTTTAAAGAAATCTCATTCGCTCATTCACCAAGGCTGGAGTTGAAATGAAGTTTTCTGTTTTAATATATTTTAAAATGTCATTTATTCCTGTGACGGCAAATTCTAATATGCTGATTTCCTGATCAAGAAATATTTCTTATTAGAATCAATGTTGAAAACAGCTGTGCTGTTTATTATTTTTGTGGAACCCATGATACATTTTAATCATGGTTCTTGGAAGAATAGAAATTATAAATGTCTTTGCTGTCACTTTTGATCAATTGCATGCATCCTTGCTGAATAAACGTATTCAAGGAAAAAAAATCGTACTGACCCGCTGTGGGTCAGACTTACAGTGCTGTGTGTCAGCCAGTAGCAGCAGGAGTAGAGTTCGGCTGTGCTGAAAGGTCAGCAGTGCGTGATTTCTTCTCTCCAGAGTCTCTCTGAAACACTGCAGTGTGTCACTCACATCCAACGGTACACACACCAGACACATGGCTCTCTTCACATCTGCAATAAAGATAAAAATAATTATAAAACACACAAGTAAGATTTAAATATGGTCTTAAAAAAAAAAAAATACAAATCATTATACATGGCCCAAATGTGACATGCAAAACACACAAAATTTATCAGAAAATAAATGGGACCTGGCAACCCTTTTCTGTAGACTGTACCTGCAAGTTCCTTGAGCTCTGGGTTAGTATCATGTGCAGTAATCATAATCTGACCTTCTCCACAGGGAAACAGCAATTGTCTGCTTGCATAATTCCGGCAGGTCACCTATAGACATCAGTCACAAAACTTAGTCATTTTACCAAATCTAATGGATGCACATCTGGAGCATTCATTGCAAATGTTTGTTGAACAGGCTTCGAACTCAAAAATTTAAACAGTTCTGCCAAAGTTGATAAGAATGATGTGTATGTGATCATTTCTGTCTACCTTCTCTCCAGAGATCATCCCAGTGTAGGTGAAGTGAGGTTGAGGGGCTGGAGGACCACCAAAACAGCTGATCCTGTCCAACAGCCTCCTCTGTGCATGCACCAGAACAGGTGTTACCATGTGAGAGTAGCGCTCCCTGAAACCCATGACGCATTGCACCTTGTATTGCACCTTGTATTTCAATAGCTACTCTTTTGTGAGAGGAATTCTATTCATAAACTTTTCAGTTTCGTGTATACTTTCAGCAAGTACAAAAACCAATGCCACCAGCATCAGTGAGTTATAAGCGTACCTAGTGTATGTGTTGAAAAGTAGTGCGAGGTGGGCGAGACTCTCCCACTTGGACTGGTAGTACAGAAGCTCTAATGTGTGCAGAACCAGGGTCCTCAGCCAGCGCAGATCTATCATTGTCCCATCGTCCACTGGAGCAGAGAAGTACAAGCTGGCCTCAAGCTCCCTTTCTTCATCATCATAAACATTCCACAGCTAGAGAATAAAAAAAAAACTGTTATGTCAGATAACTTTATCCTACAGTTTAGTGGTCATTAAATAAAAATATCTGAGTGCAGAATGAGGCAAATGGCCAATCAAGTATCCGAATCAAGTATTCCAGAGAGCTGTAACAATGGTGCATAACAGCATGTGGTTTTATCTTGCAGGCCATTTATAAGTGGATTCTTAATCTTAATTTAGCACATGTATGTGCATTTGAATTATAATTAATTTAATAAATTATTGTTTATATAATATAATCAACCTAATAAAATAATACAGAATTAGAAAATTCTATTCTATTAAAGAATTAATATTAATATTTTTATATTATTTTAATTATTGAACTAATTTAAAATGCTAAAAAAAGGATGTGGTTACTTAATGTACCTATACTGGCACTCCCAGATTTTATATAGTTAATATTATATTACGTAGGGGGCCTTGGACAGTGGGTAAAAAGTCAAAAAGCCACTGTTTTAGAGGTGATGTGTATTAACCTTAAGCTTCTCCATCATGTCCATAAGAAGGTCTGAGGCCAGCACAAGTAGAGGAGTGATCACTGTATAGAGCTGCTCTATCGTCAGCTGTCTGGCATGGGCATCAGGGCCTTGAGCTCGCTCTATCATCAGGGCAAGTGTGCTGGTTTGGTCCCACAGAGTCCGACACACCCACTGTAAAGTTGTCCAGTGACTCCAGCGATGTGCTAGCACCTTATGTTAAAAAATAGGAGATGCCGTTGATAATATCACACACAAAAAAGAGTGTATCAAATTAGACCTATTAAAATGAAACTGCATTTACCATAGCTCTGCGCAAGTATATAGAGGCTTTGTCAAGTGTGTCGAGTAAATGAAAGGTGGCTTGACCAGTAGGAGCGTCATCAGCTTCAGGGTTGTGGGTGTGCCGAAACTTAGAGTCCATTTCACCTTCCACTTCACTCTCTGTAGAGTTCAACTCCTCATCACTGGTGTTTGGTGCTGTTGAAAATGTAGAGAAATGTATGACAATCATTCACTGCATCTACATGTAATGATCTACACTACCATTAGAATGATTTCTGAAGGATCATGCGACACTGAAGACTGGAGTAATGATCCTGAAAATTCAGCTTTGCGTCACAGGATTAACGTTTTAAATTACATTAAAAAATAAAAAATAAAAATAAAAATATATATGTCATTTAAAATGTCAATCCTGTGACGCAAAGCATTACTCCAGTCTTCAGTCTCATCTTTAAAAAGTTATTTTAAATTTAAATATTTCACATTGTTACTGTTTTACTGTATTTTTGGTCAAATAAATGAGAAGACTCTTTTCAAAACATCTTTCAAAATATCTAACCAACCCCAAACTTTTGACCGGTAGTGTAGATTCAGTTGTCATGCTAAAGAGACTTTAACCCACCTTGATTAGTGTGTTTAACTTTGCGTTTCACTTTTCTTTTGTTAGCATGGGATCCAGGACGAGGTACAGATTTGGGACATGGAAGAGTTAGTTCAGGTGGCCTGATTTGCAGTGAAACGTTCTTCCACATAATCAGCATTCCACAATGAGCGAGAGAGAAGAAAGACTGTGATAGATGACTAAAACTGGAACAGATAGAAAAAAGCTCAAGTTTCAATCGAGTATGTTCAGAGAAACCAATAATATAAGGGTTTTTAACAGGACATATAAAATAGACTTGATATTCAGAGTAAAGACGAAGACCCAGACATTGGCATTATTCACAGTTTTTCTGTTGGATCTGCATACCAGAGCTGGGGAGGTGGTCCAAGATTCTTCCTCAGCATGCCTAGGTGCGCACGAGCCAGGCTCAGATTGACATGGCAACGCCACAGCGAATCCTCAGAGCGCATCCGCCTCAGCTTCCAAAGGCGCTTATATCTTCTGATAAGAGCAGCAAGTTGATTTAGCAGGATGTCCACAGCTTTGACCTCTCTAAGAGACACAAAAGCAAATACAGACAAAGTGTGAAATATGTAATCATGTATACTACCATTCAAAAGTTTGGGGTCAGTAAGATTTTGTAAAGAAAATGAAACATTTATTCAGCAAGGATGCATTACATTGATAAAAATGTTACATTGTCACCAACGATTTCTATTCCAAATAAAAATCGTTCTATTTATCAAAGAATCCAGAAAAAAAATTATCACAAATTTTGACTGTATTTTTAATCAAATAAATGCAACCTTGGTGAGCATAAGAGACTTACTTAAAAAAAAACACGTTTGAGCGCTAGTGTACACTTTAAAAATACATTTTAAATATGTAATGTTTCAATATTGTGCAAGCTGGGCCGAATATTGCTTTACCTTTCAGAGTTCTGGCTCTTGAATGCAATCAGTAGTCTTTTCTGTAGCAACTTCCTGTTACCCCAAAAGGTGCCACCTTTTTGTTTCTGAAATGTAGTTAAATGGCATTTACAAACTGAAAGAGATAAGTAGTGTGTTGCCGCATTTAAAGTAACAGAAGCTTACCTCTGTGTTGTACTCTATCACAGAGGTTGTGAACTCTTTCCACTCCTCTCCTGGTACACTCGAGTGTTTCTTTAGCACGAACAGAGCATCGTCACGTCTAGCAATATTACAGACAGCAAAGAAATGTAAGACAAAACACCAACACACATTGCAAACATGGACCCAAACAGAGACACACTCACCTGCTGAGCCAGTTCAAGATGTTCCGCTCCCACCGCAACACCAGATCCAGCTCATCTTCTAGCAGGGCTTTCTGGAGCAAGTGCACAACAAACTCCAAAAAACAAGACTTTTGGTTGAACTTCATCACTGAATCAAACACACATACAAATACAGAAAATGAGTGTATGATAGCTCATTCAATGAATCAGATTTTCTTTAGTATGTGTTGTTTGCGTTATACCCTCTTTAAAGCCATGATGGAGGGAGCTGTTTTCAATCACCATGTAGAGTACGACAGGGTCTTCCTGTCCAGTGAGCTCACATCCATGAGACCCTGCAACAAAGGCCACAACAAACTAAAATTACAAAACAAGTTCTTTATATGGCAAAAATGTATATATTGCCATTCTGATCTGAGATATATGAAAAACATGTACCTGTTTTGTTACAGGAAGTGACACCATATTTTCCTAATGTTTCTGCTTGCATGTTTTTCATGACAATGGCCTCTAAAATCTTTAGCTGTTCACTGGGATCCTCATCATACGTGGGAGCTGTCTTCTTCAGGAAATCAAACACACACAGTCATTAATACTTATGAATGTAGCGCAGATAGAATATGTGGCATACTATCCCAAAGGGTCTATGAATGAATGAATGAGGCATTTATATAGTGCTTTCATATGTACTACTGTACACCCAAAGCGATGTACAAACATGACAGGGGATCTCTCCTCAACCACCACCAGTGTGCAGAATCCACTTGGATGATGCGACGGCAGCCACAGTACAACGGCGCCAGTGCGCTCACCACACACCAGATATAGGTGGAGAGGAGAGAGAGTGATAGAGCCAATGGGTGGAATGTGGCCAGGACACCGGGGTTACACCCCTACTCTTTACGAGAAGTGCCATGGGATTTTTAATGACCACAGAGAGTCAGGACCTCGGTTTTACTTCTCATCCAAAGGACAGATGAGACGTAGTTTATCTATGATAAACAAGGCAAATCCCATACCTCATCCTGCTCCATTGATGTTTGTTTGGCGGGTTGCAGAGGGGGCTCAGTGATTTCCTGAAGTAGTTTCTTTCCCGACTCAAACACAGATGATGCCATGCCACTCTCCTGAGTGGAGCGCAAGCTCTAAAAACACACAGAAATGCATCATACACATATAAAACATGCAAACACAATCATTTCAAAAGTGAAATCTACAGGATGCTGGATGAAATAGTTTAGACACAAATAAATGTGTTTCTCACAATCTTAAAAACATTTCAATCTAAAGATTATATTATATTATTTCTTAACAGGTGAGCAGTTTGTTATATGCTATTACTACCTTGGCTAAATAATATGTCATACAGGCAACCATGTGCTGCAGGGACTCTGTGGTGGCAGCAGGGCGTTTCTGCTTAAGGACTTCTGGAATCTCCAGCAGTACTGAAAAGCACTTCAGCAGCATCTGAAACACACAGAAGTATCTAAATTCACCTTTGCTTTGGCAAAGCCATCATATAAACAGCTGATTTAATAATGAAATTATGGATCTTTTGATAAAATGTTCCCCCTAAACCCGAACCAAATCTAAACAAAGATTCAAGACAAGCTAGCACTGACATATAAGTATTATCAAGCACATTTCTAAAAGTAGTGACCTCAATGACAGGCTCTGAAGGGATCTGATTGAAGATTAATGGAGCGAGAAGGCCGTAACAGTTTACTACAGCCTGCAGGGTGCCAGCGCTGTCATTGAGGTGCAGAGCAAGATCAATGGCCACCAGCATCCGTTCACATTCTGCAAGCCTGGCCTCCTGTGATGGATGTGCCGACAGAACAGATTTATAAGGACATGGGTGAATTACTTCAGAAAAACTAGGCTGCATTATCACTTATGATGATTTATATAACCAATTTTAGGCCAAATTTCCCTTTGTAGGCACTAACCTGGCCCCAGATCAAAGGCCCCCCATCACAGAGACTGTCACAGAATAGTGCCCCCTCTTGGATGTGAATATCTGTCTGGATGAAAATAGTGGAGAAAAACAGCTGCTGTAGGAGAGGAGAAGAAAAGTGTAGGGTCTCTGGACGGAGCCTGCATGAAGGAAAAATAGAACACAAATGGAACAAATATATAATAAGACACATTATATTATATTATATTATATTATATTATATTATATTATATTATATTATATTATATTATATTATATTATATTATATTATATTATAAAGACTTTATTCAAGACCTTCACAAATAATAATTAATATTAATTTATACTCAAAATAAATTGTGCATTTCAGATTCTTTAAAGGAGAACTCCGGTCAATTTTAACATTGAGCAAATTTTTTTGTAAATTTGGAGTGCTGTCAGTACAGAGAACAACGACAAAAATCAGTGTTGCCTACACTGTGTTATCCTCTTTTTAAAATTTGCACCCTGTTGACTTCAATGGGGCAAGTTTTAAACCTGCTTTTAGCCTCTTAACATCCTTGATGTGTCATTACAAGTGCACAGGTCATGTGAGTGATTCCTTCAGAGTGAACTGCAGTAGATGTGAAAGATATGAATAAAAGTGATGTTAATTCAGCCAGCGCACATACCTGTATTTACTTCCTGTTTTCGGTCGAAGTCCACAGTAGTCGATTGTCGAGTTCACGCGC
This sequence comes from Scardinius erythrophthalmus, assembly GCF_964197995.2. Taxonomy (NCBI): domain Eukaryota; kingdom Metazoa; phylum Chordata; class Actinopteri; order Cypriniformes; family Leuciscidae; genus Scardinius; species Scardinius erythrophthalmus. Next base: position 14,109,720 of record NC_138224.1, on the reverse strand, counting down.
ATAGGTTTAGTTACCTATTATCACGTGCGTGAACTCAACAATCGACTACTGTGGACTTCGACCGAAAACAGGAAGTAAATACAGGTATGTGCGCTGGCTGAATTAACATCACTTTTATTCATATCTTTCACACCTACTGCAGTCAGATTCACCCGTGATCACTCTAAAGGAAACACTCACATGGCTGTGCACTTGTAATGACACATCAAGGATGTTAAGAGGCTAAAAGCAGGTTTAAAACTTGCCCCATTTAAGTCAACAGGGTGCAAATTTTAAAAAGAGGATAACAGGGTGTAGGCAACACTGATTTTTGTCGTTGTTCTCTGTACTGACAGCACTCCAAATTTACAAAAAAATGAGCTCAATGTTAAAATTGACCGGAGTTCTCCTTTAACTAAATTGATTGTTTCTCTTTTAAACTGACTGTTTTTCTACCTTGTTTGAGCCAGCCTTTCAAGACTGTCTTCTTGTTCCGGCTCTGGAACCTCAGGATCTGAGCTTGAAGGAAGGGTAAAGTGGCTCCATAGCTCATTACAAGCTCTTTTGGCAAGGCTGTGGAGTCCTGTCTGATAAGCCACCTAAACAACATAAAATCTGGCATAAAGGAATGTGGATGGATATTTTGGGAGACACAAAAAAAATTCCGATCCACGTACCTGAGCTATGTGGGCCCAGGTTGTTAACAGTGGTAGAGGCAGGGAGGCCAGTAGAGGCCTGGTGGTCTCTCCAATGGCTCCGCCCACCATTTTGCCTTGAGCATCAAAAGCACCCACTGCAAAAATGTACTTCTTATCAGGTTTCAACCCGCTTACGTGAAGTAAACATTCACCTTTGGCAGGTATCTGATTGAAACACAAATTTCATTTCAGTTACTGAGTATGAATGAACAATACAGACATTAAAAAGATAAGCTTGTGATTTGATATGTCAAAGTGGCATTTACCCTACCATTTCTCCAGTCCCACGTAGGTAGCAGTCTTTAAGTCGTACTTTTAGGTTGATACCCTCTGCATCTCTTCCATAAATACAATACCAGCTAACCTAGATCAGGATAAAAGTTAATTGATGTTTTTCAGCATTTACACATCAATATAACAGTGAATAAATCCAAAGCCATTGACTGATTTCAGAATTATGTTTATAGAGAAGACGTGGCAACCTCCTCTTCCAGTGCGTATGGTGCAGGTGTGAAGATCATGGAGCAGTTAGATCGTGTCAGGAGTATTGGGGTTGGTGGTGGCTGTCTCTTCTCTGCCAGTCCTAAACTGTTCTCTGAAGGAAATGTACAACTAACCAGCTTCCTCTCTTCCAGCTCAGCTTTCTCCATCAGCGTTATGGCCTCCTGGAGAGAAAAAGAGATCATGTTATCTGAAAATCAAAACCAGCAGCATGATGGGATGTGGAACCAAATGTTTGGAGTTGACATCAAATACTGACCTCAAGTATTTTCTTGGTCTCTCGACTAGTCTGGTCCTTCCTGAATGCCAATAAGGCCTTCTGCGCCAGGAAAACACTCTTAGAGATCTTATTCTTCTTGATTTTTTCAAGTTCCGTAGAGTCTGTTAAGGAGTAAATCTGGGTAAAACTGACATACTGTTCCGCTTCAGTCAAAGTTATTGACGCCACGTCGAGACCGACGAATAGGAATCTTGCTAGAGAGGCCAATCTACTTTGAGTGAAACTAAACGATAATGAGCAGAATGTGCGATTGCACTTCAGTTTTTTGCTGAGGAGCCGAGCACTTCGATGCTGATATCTAAACAGAGTGTGAACAAATTATCAGGAGGATCTCTCATGGCTGGTGCAGGCTATACAGCGCGGCAGTAGGGTCGATTTTCTCTCTTTCTCTCTCTCTCTCTCTCTCTCTCTCTCTCTCTCTCTCTCTCTTTCTCTCTCTCTCTCTCTCTTTTTCTATCTTTTGTTGCCTGTGAAAAAAACTGTGCAAAAACAAAAGGGCTGTTTTCACAGCTGGTAAGGTGCACCGTGAGAGCGCTTAAAGGCCATTCTTAAGGCTGGTAAGATCGCCAGTGAGAGAGACAGCGCACGACAGGTGCACATTCATGTCCGTGTCCGCTGCGACCGTTCCCCTGCGTGCTTCAGCACCAAGAGAGCAGTCCCCTAAAAGAGCTTACACGGGTAGAGCCTGTGTGTTTCTGGATACGGTCGTTACCTGGGATCACGGGAAGGGCACGGGTGCTGTATCGCGTGTCTGGGCATAGAACACGCTGAGGCAGCATTCATGGATGAGTCATGAACCCATTGTGGGAGATATGATTGTGGGCGAGATGGTTAAATCCTCCTCGACCCCCCTCCACACCCTCTTGGGACCTTTCCCTGGTGCTTTGAGAACTTCAGGATGCTCCCTTGGAGCCTTTGCAATCAGCAGACTTAAAGCTTTTCTCCATGAAGACTTTGCTGCTGGTTGCACTGGCCTCTATCAAAATAGTAGAGGACCTGCAGGCATTTTCGGTCGACGAATCGTGCCTAGGGCCGGGTGACAACCATGTTGTAATAAGACCCCGGCCTGGCTATATGCCCAAGGTTCCTACCACTCCCTTTAGGGACCAGGTGGTGAACCTGCAAGCGCTGCCCCTGGAGGAGACAGACCCAGCCCTGGCTTTGCTCTGTCCCGTTCACGCTCTGCGTCTGTACATGGACAGAACTCAAAGTCTCAGGACCTCAGACCAGCTCTTTGTCTGTTACGGAGGCCAGCAGAAGGGAAAGGCTGTCTCCAAGTAGAGGATAGCCCACTGGATAGTGGATGCCATCGCCTTGGCTTGCCAAGCACAAGGCGTGCCCTGCCCGCTCAGGTTGCATGCTCACTCCACGAGAGGCGTTGCATCCTCCTGGGCGCTGATCCGTGGTTCCTCGCTAACAGATATCTGTAGAGCTGCGGGCTGGGCGACACCTAACCCGTTCGCTAGATATTATAGCCTAGGTGTAGAGCCGGTGTCCTCCCATGTTCTCACCCTAGACGGGTAGAAGCTCTGAGAGGCCCTGCTCTGTCGGCTTGCTGCACCCTACTGTGCACCCTTATTGCTCCAGAGTGAAAAACCTGTTGAGTCCTCCAACACCCTCGGCCCGGACGTGGCGGAGCGTCCGGCGCCAGGCCTTTATCCATTGAATCCTTGAGAACCGGGTCTGGGCTGGGTCCCATATGTGTGACCCTGCGAGGATCCCATATGTGTAATTCTTCCATGGCTGCTCCTAAACGGAAGCCTGTGTCTTTCCATTGTGCTTACCCAGTATGGCATATGCAGTACAATCTTCGGGTTAGTCCATATGTATATCTCCACATAACTCCTTCGGGGAAGAATGTGGGTTCCACAGCATTCTCTTTCCTAACAGAACACTTCCTAACGCTTTCCCAGTGTTATCCAAGAATCTTACTGTATGGGTTAAATCACGGAACAACAGTGACAGATATACTCTGTGTAAGCCCTCTCCTATCGTCCTTCCAGGCAAGAAGGGGCAAGAGGTTTGCACAGGGCGCTGGATGGGGTCAGCAGCTGTGGCCCTTTGGTATGGATTCCTATTCAGCGGTCTCGACGTGGCGCCGACTGAACGACTGAAGAGGAACGTCCCGTCGCCACATCTGCTGCGGCCCGCTGAGGCAGCCAGCTTATCGGCTCAGCTCCTCAGCAACTGAAGTGCAATCGCACCTGCTGCTCAAAATATACCCGCGCTGTGTGGCTGAACTGCTGATGCAAATGACTGCACGCCAATGTGCATTGGCTCGTTTAGTTTCACTCATAATAGATTTGCCTCTCTAGCGAGATACCTATTCGTCGGTCTCGACGTGGCGTCTCCGTTCCCTCCTTCAGGGAACGAGGGTTATCATATGTAACCCAGATGTTTTGTTAATGTTACTCTGTTTTGAAACTCACCTTCTATAGGTCTGTTTGTTTCTGAGGTCTGCACTCGATTAGTATGTGACTTCTTACTCTCCGTCAAACTGATCTCTTCTGAGGAGAACAAATATGATGCATTCAGTGACACGCCATAAATGTCATTTACACAAATGTTGAAAGATTGCACATCTCTCTGACCTGGCCAGGAGTCAGATAGTTTGAGAGTGAGTCTGTGCTGAATGACAATTAGCTCTAGGTGTAAATCCATGGAAAGGGCAGTAAGGTCAGTGATACTGCTGCTCTCTGGGACTCTGTTGCTCTTTGAACTCTTGTAATCACCAAACTTCTGTGGTTAAGACAGCAATCACAATTTTATTAAGCATGCTTGCTGTATATAAAGTAACAGGAAGTAACAGAGCTTGTGTTGTAGGAAGTAAAACTTAGTTCGTGCCTGCATAAACAATTTGTCAAAGACAGCAGAACCCCCGTTAAGTGACCTGGCCCTGCCTCTGGACACACAATCCACACCTCGTTCCACCAAATCCAATGCAGTTTGCAGCTGTTCAGTTCGGGACATCTGCAGACATGTTTAAAATAAAGTTTTATTATGATTAAAACCTGACTCAATTCCATAAAACTGCATGAGATTTTGCTGGTTTAAATGGCATTCTCAGATTCTAAGGTATTTTTACTTGTTTAAATTGTTCTAAATCTAATGACGCTGAACCGCTTATAAACTTTAAATAGAGTTTTATCTTCTATTTCTACTTTGTAGGACAACATACCATGAACAAGGAGCTTGCAGATTTTCTAACAGGGATGGACTCTTCACTATCTACAGTGGAGGCTACAGAAAAAAACACAAGGGAAAAAAACTTAAATATATAACTAAAAGTGCAAAATACACAATACAAGTTTTCCAATGAGGTCTGTCATGACTCATGCTCAATAAGGCTGTATTTATTTGATTCAAAAGATATTATAGAATATATTTAGAAATATTATGACAATTTCAAATAACCATTTTCTATTTGCATTTTTTTTAAATGTAATTTATACTTGTGATGTCAAAGCTGAATTTTCAGCAGCCATTACTTTAATATATGTATTACCATAAATACCAGTGTCATGTTTACAATGTCTGCAGTAATAGTCAAAAAATTGTGTATAGACCGGGGTTGTGTGAAACTTAATTGTGGCACATATTTGTTCCATTTGCCCACTGAAGTGGAAAATCCCTAGTCCCCAGTAGGAACTTTTAACTGGAATACCCCCTCAAGTCGGAGATGTGACTGGGAAACTCGGGGAAACAGCAACAACCCGACTTTAGAATCCAATATGGCTGCTCAGTGCATCAACCGTAGTAAAACAGTAGTAATATGTTGTTTATAGCACTTCTGTTTGTCTGTGTCTCATTAAACAGTGGTGCACACAGTACTATCCAACCTCTATTTGTGGACAAGATACTTTGGCATTATCTGTGCAAAATACCTATTTTTTATGTATTCTGAAAAAGCAAGCACAACAAAGGTTTGTCTGGACGTGGCCATCTTAGTTTTCCGACCTGTGTGCTAGAACACGGTCAACTTGGGTGTCACGCCATTCCCAACCCCATCATCTGTCTTCTGAGGTAAATGGAACGCAGCAATAGTACCTGTTTTTCTCCCGGACAGCGGGGCATCCATGCTGCTTTCCAACACCATGGCAATTCTGAGAGTCATTTCAGCCACTAATAAGAAGTCTACTTCAGCCAGCTGGTGCTCATGGGCCACTTCACACAGCAAGAGCAGGGTCTCTATCCACTACAGAACAAAACAATACAAAACCCCCCCAAAAAACTTGTTTTGGATTCAGCATCTGATTACAAAGCAGCAGCTAAATGAATGCTTTTTAAAATTTACAAAGCAATCCTGTCAAAGCAATTAAGTCGCTCATAATAATCATTTTAAATTTATTTATTGGAATAATAACCTGGTCTTGGTTTGCCATCCTTCCCCGGTAGTGCACAGGGTCATAGAGCCTCATCTGCGCTCTTTGAAAAACTGTTTTGCATTTAGCCCAAAAGAAGAGCACGATGTCCAACACCAAATCTGCATCTGGCTGGATATCCTGTTTGCACACACATACACAACATCAGGTAACCAACGACAGCTCCATGACCTCTTCAGACAATGTGAGAGAAAGATCTGACCTTGTCTGTCCTGCAGACACAAGTATGAAGTGTCTGAATAAGATTAAAAAATTCATCTGTCATGATTGCTGGCCCAATGTTCTTGTCTGTAATGGAATAAAACAAAAAAAGAGGGATTATGTTTCTTTTAAATTAAAATAAAGATTTTTACATAACTGGGGATGCACAATATATGGGCCACCATATCGGTATCGGCTGATATACAGTATGTAAATTTTTAATGTTATCGTTATTGGCCCGATAAGAAAATTTGGATGATATATTAAATCCGATAAATCATGAATTAGTTTCTTCAGATGGGACACTTCAGATGTGCACTGTTCGCCAAGATGGTTTTGATTTGACTGAAATATGATTGAAATAACTTATATTTAATATGTTTAAGTGTAATATGTGCAACGGAAGTCTGTCATATAGGCTACATGAAATTATAATAAGAGCATTATAATTGTGTGCTTGTTACATGGATTTTAATGGTGAGACTTTTGTTTTCTGTAATCAGGCTCTCAAAATTATATAAAAATTTGGTTTCCGATTTATCGTCCAATATATTGGTGGCTTTCAAATATAAAGAATTATCAGTTATCGGTATCGGCCAAATTTTCATATCGGTTTATCCTTATATATAACCCAAAAATTTGAATTAAAGTACATAAAAATAACTGAAAAAAATTAAATCAATTAATCAATTAATTAATAAAAATCTTGATTATTTGATTATTGCTATGAGTGAAATCATTAAATTCTTGAGTGGTACCAGCTTGACCATCAAAAGCAGCATCTTTCATGGTGGTTTTAACTCTCTGAGTGGACAACAAACGCTCCACAGCCTCCAAAAGCCTCAGTTCCAGCTCATACTTCCTAAACGAGCAGCCCTCCATGTTCTGTGAACAGGCCAAGAAAGAGACTAAATAAAGCAGTCTGGCGGGCTTTTTTAAGCCGTATCACAGATGTACTCACAGCTAGCGCTGACATAAGTGCAGAAGAGAGCGAGCTGAACGTGCTCCACTGTTCATATCTGAAGAGCTGCTTAACAAACTTCACCGCAGCATCTACTGCGATCTTACTATTTCCTGAGAGACACAAAATAGAGACCCTGAGCAAACACAAATTAGAGTGAAGTAAAATAAATGGCCAGTTAAATTCAAGGACTCACCAGCGACAGCCGTGTCAAAGAGAGAGGAGGTAGGAGTGACTGCATTCACAGAGGGAGGCATGCTCTCATCAAAAGTGTGTTCAGTATCACCAAATGCTGCATAAAAAAAGGGATATTTACACTCTACAATTGATATTTAGTCGCACATGGGCAGAGAGGATGAAAAAGTTTACCGGACAACAAGCTAACGCCAGCCAAAATGAGCTCCAGTACCACGTCCTGGACCTCGAATTCTTCAGGCATGCCGGTCTGCAGGGGCCTGACAGAGCTGTCATGCAGAGCTTCCAGCACAGCCAGAAACCGAGCAGCATTTCCCTCAAACATCTCCATCAGGATACGCTCGGTTGGCGTGCGAGGCCATGGAGTCTGCAGAGAGAAATAAGGGAAACAGATAGAATAGTTATTAGAAAAGAACTAGGGAAAAGAGGCATCGTACACAATTTAAGTGAATACTCACTAGCTGTAGCTCTTTCAAATTGTTCTTCTGTTTGGGTTTGAAGAGGCCTTTCGGTTTCCTGCGGGGTTCGTACACTGAACGCTTAAACACCATCACTGCAAGCTTCTCTCCGTCAATGCAGCAATAACATGATTAAAGACAGGCATGAAAATATAGTAGTTAAAATACAAGAACTATAAAAACAACAGCATGTTTCATTTAGGCTACAGTTCTCACTTTTATTGTCGCCTCCTTATAAGCTTGCTGGGTCTCAAATGACACTTGGGAGCCAGTAATCTCCTCCAGCTTGGCCAGTTCACTGATCTTGCCAAGGGCTCGGCGCGCAAACACCTAACGCCAGGTAAGGGCACAACAAGAGGCAAGAATGACAGAATGCCTATGTGGTCTCTGATATCCGTCATAAAGCTATAAGATGATTTATCGAGCAACTTTAGACACTGTTTTTGCGTGAAACCCACCTCTGCCTGAACTGAAGCACAGTCATGAAAGTAACATTCACACACAGCACAGCAAAGTGTGGACCTCCATGGCAGGAAGTTGGCCGTCAGCAGAGGAACAGAAGTCTCTAGACATGTGCATGCCCATAGTAAGTACTCTAAAACCTGAACGAAGACCAAAAAAATAAAAAAACAAAAGAACATAATTTGCACAAAAAAATTACTTGCTCCAAACATGAAGGGATTAGATTCACAGAAATGTAATACATGTTGTCAATTAAAATTTTAAGAAAGTATGTTGATTTTCTTTATACATACTTATTATTATTTGCATTTTTTTACTCTTTTCCCCTTTTTCTTTTTCTTTTTATATTTCTGCTTATTTGTATTGTATAACAACCTGAGGTAAACAAAATTAGACTAGTGTGGTCATCTGTTAATCTTGAACTATTAATAAGGTTTAGGTACACTGTCATTTTAAAGTTTGGGGTTGGTATGATTTTTAAAAATGTTTTTCAAAAAAATCTCCTATGGTCACCAAGGCTGCTTATATTGTGAAATATTATTATAATTAAAAATAACTGTTTTCTATTTTAAAAAAAAAAAAAATTTATTCCTGTAATCACAATTTTTTCAGTCTTCGGTCTTCCGTCACATGATACTTCAGAAATCATTCAAATATGCCGATTTGCTGCTCAAGAAACATTTCTTATTATTATCAGTGTTGAAAACAGTGGTGCTGCTTTTATTCATGATTCTTTGATGAATAGAAAGGTCAAAAGAACAGCATTTATTTGAAATATATTTTTTTGTAAACAGTACTGTTATCCTTAAAAGTGTTACAAAACATGTAAAACTGTTTTTGAGAACCTGTGAAGCATGGCCTGCTGACATCAGGAACCTGCATATGTTATACATGTGTAACGAGCCTGAGGAAATATAGAAAACAAGTCACATCACCACGTATTGTCAGTGTGATATGTACAGCACACAGACATACGGTATTGCTGCTGAAAATACCGTTGTACAGGATCCAGCATAAACTTTCATCAGGCAGAACAGCCTGCATCAGAATGCGCACAAATCCCAGGATGCTCAGCAACTTTTGAAGCCCACCCTGGTCTGGCAGTGCACTTTTCTCTCTCTCCAAATAGAAGATGCATTGGCATTCTCCCTCAAGAGCACGGAACTAACAGACACACGGATCAAAGTCCATTCATTATGAATCAAACCACACAATTTATTAAAGAAACTAACATTTATATTGAAAACAGCTAAATGTACTTCAGGAAGGATCTCTAACCGTAAGTTTGGCTCTCTTTGAACCAAAGCCATCTGAGAAGAAGGACTGCTTGAAGTGATCCACATCTCTTATGCTTTCCAGGCTTAGTGTGCAAAACTGCTGCAGATAGAGTCTGTACCCTTGCCAGAGAGCAAGCCTGTATAGCTTATAAGAAATGATAAAGAGTATTTATATAAAGAAAACATTATATTGATAAATTAATGAAAACAAAAGGCATTAGCAAAACACATTTTGAAGTAGCTGTGGCAAAAAAGGGTAAAAATGAAAAATACAGTTGTCATTACCTTAGTGTCAAGGAGGAAATCAGCAGTTTGCAACAGGTGCTCTTCGAAATAACATGGAGGAAGGCGAGATCTATACTTGTTCCATGTTTCAAACAGTTTTATGGACCTGTCAGTTAACAAAGTACATTAATTATACTTAAACGTCAATAAAATAATATAAAACATAATACAAAACACCAATTACATTATTTTTTGTTAAGGATTTTAGCTCTTTTTCTCTGGTTTGTCTCTTACCCCCTGGAGTAGGATCGGTTGTCGTAGTTCGGAGAGCCTAAAAGTTTCTTTATATGCGCTTTAAACTCTTTTAGGTCACTTTGAAATGCTGACAGGACAGGGTTGTTTTTATCCAGGGGTCCGTAGTAGGACGCTGGTGAAGGGTCCATGTTTCCAACGGAGCGTGCGCGAGCTACTGTGTTTGAATCCGCTGTTATGGATACGACTCGAGCTCCACTGCTCGCGGGGCACGACCATGCATACATTATGCATAATTAATACAAAATTGACGTTAACACGCATCTTCTATGATGAACATGAACACCATTTCTGGATTAATTTTATTTACTTTCCTTGAGTGTTGGACGTAAAAACTATGTATATGCGATACAATTTCTAAACCTTTCGGATTTTACACATTCCCACCATAGAGATTCCCACTCATCTATCAACCAGCCATCTAGAGGCTTTTCGGCAACATTTTTAAAGACGAATCAGCAAATGTGTGTGTGTAACAAATATTAATATTTATTACTAAGTAATACACGTAAAACATTTATTATTTTAAATAATAAATTTCAAATTACAACGTTTTATGCTGAATCTGCGACTTCGAAACACAAGTCTTTCGCCTCTTGCTTGAATGTAGTAGCTAACCGCATATAATAAACGTGTTGGGTGCAGGAGAAATGGGCAAGAATAAAGATCTGAGCGACTTTGAAAAGGGCCAAATTGTTATGGCAAGGCGACTAGGTACGAGTATTACTGAAACGGCCAAGCTTGTGGACTGCTCCCGGTCAGCAGTGGTGAAAATATACCAACAGTGGTCCGAGGAGGGACAAACCACTAGCCGGCGACAGGGTGTTGGGCGCCCAAGGCTCATCGATGAACGAGGGCAACTAACCCAGATAGCACACGTACATCGCGGAGACGTCTTTGAAAGATCGTAGCGTCTGGTAAACATCGCATTCGAACGACCGTTTTTTAATATTAATGAGCCGTCTTCCTTACCTCTATACGATGTCTATACGATGAATCTTAAATATTTTAAATTGCATGCTGCCACGCGGATCGAGCAGATCAGACGCAGCCGCGAGTGTCTGGCTTGCATTGTGCCACTCGCATCCAAAACACGGAATATATATATATATTTAAATAATTATACATACATGGCTCATTGTTCGTCGTTGATCAGCATACAATTCGACAAGCATTAAAAACATTGTTGCATTTTCCCCTTACCAGTACATGTGAAAACAAAACTGAGTTTTACCGAAGAGATTTTGCGTTGGCTAATGCAGTTTCACCATTTTTTCATTTTGTCTTACTACATATATTTACGAAGGACACTTAGCTTTTTTTTTTTTTTCAGTACAGAAAAATATATTAGCATTACACACATGGATTTATTTAAATAATGCTTTCAATGATTTGTTAAGGGCAACTTTATCCTTACTGGATACAAATCTGAATGTATTTTGCAGAAAGCATAAATTAGACCCTTAGACTACCATGCCTGGCTGCTGCTTAGAACGTAAAGTGTAGCATAACAAGCTTGATAATTTGAGTAACAATTTAATTTATTCCATGATCCATGGCTTTGTGTCAGGTGGTTCTTTGACTATGCCATGCACGGAAATAGTTAAACACACACCAATCCATTTTCATATTTTGTTCCAAATAATGATGCTTACAAACTCCCAATGAGCAAGGCAAAGCTGGCAATGGTTAAGAAAACCCTTGTAGATATACGAGGAAGAAGCCTTAGGAGTAAACAATATGCAAATGTTAATTTGATTCATATTACCTCACATATTTAATATTTAATGACATTTACTTTCCAGAGAGTTGATTCAACTTTAAATATATTAAAAAAATTAAGGACACAATATACACAATGTAATGTAGTAACTGCTGAGAGCATAAAGGTGAATATAGTCACAAAGTCTGGCTTCTGCTGATGAGCTGGTGCTGATTGGAGGATCTTGGAGCGATATGACACAGAACTTACTCCTGCTGGACGAGTTCTGCCAGAACACCTACACGAAAGATCCCTTCCCTAGGAAGTGTTGCAGCTACCATAATACCGTTCTCAAAGATTATAATGAGCTTTAATAGAACAATGGTGGTGATGGCGCAGTGGATAAGACACATGCCTTTGGTGTGAGAGACCCGGGTTCGAATCCACTGTGAGACACCATGTGTCCCTGAGCAAGACACTTAACCCCTAGTTGCTCCAGAGGCGTGCGACCTGACATGTATAGCAATTTTAAGTCGCTTTGGATAAAAGCGTCAGCTAAATGAATAAATGTAAATGTAAATGTAAATTTGCAATGAACAAGGAACAGATCGTGCATGGCAGACACTGGCTATGGACTGCATATTTATTATTTTATTGCATATTTATTATTTAATGAAACATTGATGGCCAGGTGGGTGTGGGAATGAAGGTGGACTAGAGGTAGATCTGTGCATCTGAGGATCAACTATCTCCTGAGCTGTTTGGTAGAGAAAAGAAAATGAAAAAGATGTTAGAGCATTCTATAAGGAAAGTTACTGTGGGTTAAAATACTTATTTCTCACAAACAACATTGGTAGAAACATGAACACAATACTGTCAACAACCTCCTTAATAGATACTAAACAGCTGTGGAATTGAAATCAGATTGAACATGATTCTCACAGTATTTAATTTAAAAATTAAAGGTGCTCTAAGCGATGTCACATTTTTTAGGCCAAAACATTTGTCACATACTAGGAGTGTGAACCGACACTGGTCTCACGGTTCGGTTTGATTACGATTATCATGTCATCGATTCAGTTCAATTCGATATCACAATGCATCGCGATGCACCGCATCCTCAATTTGAAATTTTTCTTCAAAAGTAATGTGTGCGCGCGTGTGTGTGCACGCCTGTTCAAACAGTGACATTCCAGTTTAAGTTTCAAGGGAGTAAAGCTTGTTTATGCCATTAAGAAAAGGAAAATCTGTCAAATACATTTTGTTTTAAAGAAATGTTCATTTAAAAGCAGCGCTCATTAATCAGTGTATTATGTTACCATTAAAGATGCGCGCATCAACCGTCGCTGAATCCGCTGTTGAAGGTGACGATCATCCATTTATAATCACGCATAACACCACAGAATAAGTGTAATTTGACCATCGGGTGCGGATACTTAAATCAGAGAAAGTTATTGGGGCGGGTGGATGATTTATTTTTGGCTACGGATTCGGGTGATGTTGGAGCTCATCCGCGCATCTCTAAAGCAGTCAGACTCTGCCAGGCGTTAACAGCTCGGGGTGAAAACGGCTAACGTGGTTTATCAAGTTAGTGGTATTGTCTCCTGCATATTCAATTCGTGTGTGACATGAGCGCACACAGCGCGTGTCTTCTGCAGGTCGTGCTTACCAGGTTGTTCATAAAAGCCGAAATGTGCCCAGATGTAGGCTTTAAAAGTAGTTGGAGCATTTTTAATTACTCGCACTCGCGTCTCACCTCCCTCTGCCATTGTATGCTACCGCGACAAAGCACGTACGCGACAAATGACGTCAGAAAAGTGTCAGTACATAATAATCGGTTATGGTCTATTACTGAACCGATACCGAATTGTCCTCGTCTGCATCGCGATGCATCGTACAAACGATAAATTTTGACACCCCTATCACATACAGCGAACATCTCCTCACTATCCGCTAGCTGCCTGTCCCCTGAAAACTGTAAAGAAACGTAGTCTCTGTAGACAGCCCAGGCTCCACAAACGGCAACAAAAACAAACTGGGCTAACCCGCACCACGAAACCCAACAAAATGTTCCAGCCAATAACCAACAAGAAGGATTTGGGGGGTTAGTGTGCGGATGAGGAGGAGGGAGGGTCGAGCTAGCCTCCGTTTTGTTTGACAAAACTTTCAGCGTCAACAAGAAGTGACGTCACCCAACATCACTTTGAGCACCTAAAAAAAAAAAAAAAAACAACACTTTGTTTTGCTCATTTACCAGTATTGCTGAGATCAAATGTTAACTGGTAGGAGCAGCACCGTGTCCTAACCAGACACCATAAGATTCTAGCGACAAAAATTTGTCACAGTGGTAAAAATCACAGCCAATCAGAAGAGCGCGCGCTCAGCAAGCTCCAAGCACTCAACGAAATGGATAAATACACAAATCCATGAATATTACACCTTTTTAACATTATTAAAAATACATAGAGTTACTGAAACAATTGTCTGTTAACAAACAGTTTGAACGTTCTTGTTCACTTTTTTTGTTCACAGGTGAGTTGCTTTCAGTACAGCTATAAAAGACAAACAAAATGATTTTCAAACTTGCATACTCTTTTAAGGAATAATTGACGACAGGCCATTGAATTATTAGAAAAATAATTCAGATTATGTATTTCAAGACGTTTTTAAAGTTTTTGTCATTAAAACGCTCTTGTATGTAGGACTAATTTCTTACGCATCTAATCCAATGCCTCCGTTGCTAATTCCAAAACGTCATTTTAGAGTTAGTAACGGAGGTTTGAGCCACTGATAGCAGACTAATGCTGGGACACACGACTAGCTGACACATTCTCTGACTGTTTTCATCGACTGCAGCAGATTTTAAACACAGACTTTGAACACAGACTGAACGCGCTGAACACGCGTTTGGGCATGATCAGTCATACGTATCAAATTACATTCATAACCGGCCTTAAAGTGTGTCCCCAGTTATTAATGCAGTTATTAGAGAGAGAGATGTTGCAATAATGAGACAGAAAAGCATGTGCGTCAATATTATTATTTATTTATTAATTCAATTCCTTTTAATTAATTCGAATTCATTCTTCTTTTTCTATTATTGACAGATGACAGACTAGCCAAATAAATGAAACACAAAGCCCTTTAAACAAGTAGGCCTATCAATAATTATTTATTTGTTATATTATCTGCAATAATAATCCGTGCTGCAGGATTATCCATTTATTTTGCCTATATTCAGATTAATTTTCTATTGATTATAGATAGGAATATACTAGACATTGAAAGACATTGAAAATTAGACAGCTAGACATTGAAAATTCCAGATCAAGCGCATGGGGCTAAATGTTTTTTCTTGTTATGAATTGTATCCTATTTTCTGTTATTACCGTTAACTACGCGAAGTGATATCTTTGGTGATATGGAACTGTAATGTGGTCAAGACCTGCCTGGAACTACTTTAGCTGTGCGTTTCCCTGAAAATAATGCACACCTTAGAACGTTCGTCAACCAATCAGATTCAAGCATTCAACGGCCCTGTAGTATAACATTAAATAATGCACATATACATTACTATACCTGAAATCATCATACTTTCTGTTCCAGCGGTGACGTCGCAGAAATAGTCTGGTTAGGACACGGTGTTGCACATATTCACTCGTCTGAAAGAAGTAAATGAGCATAGCCATTGTATTACATGTAACAATTGTGGTAATTACATGTATACCCCGTTTACAGTTACGGCTCATAAATACATGTAGAATATTAAACCTACATTTCATAAATATTTTAGCAAAACTTATGTTTTAGTCAGAATTATTGCACTCCCATCAACACACAACCATCAAATGCAAGTTATACACTGGAGAAACGAGTCAAGTCCACACGCATCTGTCAAAGTATCTGACAGGGCTAACCACGATAAACTACATGCTTGGTTATTAGAAGCACTTTCTCTGCTCCTGTCAGTTTTGTGATTATGCCTGACTCAAATAATCCTAGCTTCTCCAGTCATAAAAGCTGCTGCTAGTTCAAATTTGACAGATGCTTCACCCAACGGTTCTATGTGTCACTAGTACACAACACCTCTAGCAACCACTCTTAGCAACTTAAACATGTTTGATCTCATTGATATTGTTCATTGATATTGAAGCTAGAGTCAATTATTGTGAGGGATTGAGAAAGTGAGTGAGAATCCATTTGAATGTCCTGTAATTTTAACACTAAAGGGGTTTTCCCATGCCCTAGTCTTTACCGACTGACTCACTCATAAAAGATAGATTTTTGCTGAAATAATGTATGTAACTTCTGTTGCTGTTTGTGGTCAGGGACTACTTTTTTTTTAGACTAGAGTTCAGTGGTGGACAGCAAATTCACATTTAAATGCAAGTAGACTTATGCCGGTATTCGGTAATGCGATAAATCGCGGTAATGAATATGCACGATATTGTTATCGCGTGCACTTTAAAATACCATGAAAAATAATAGATCAGAATTTATATTTATACAACGGGCATTAGCTTATTTTCCATCAACCACTTAAACAAACACCGCGTATATGCTGCGCGAAACATGTGCGCACTCTGATGTAAACAATCCCCACATGTATTAGCTCTGTGTGCATGCGCGCCGTGAGCACTCAGTCTAATGTAAACAATCCTCACATGGAGAAGAAGCATGGCGAAAGGAGGAACGCTGCCGTCGATTTATCCCCCTTCTAAAAGCAGGGGTGTCAACACTATGCATTCAGTGTGAGACTCGCAATTGACACTTTTTACATGCTCTCGTGCCTCACATCCATTTTCTCACGCAGAGAAAAATCACGGAGCAAAGTGTACACGGAGACAGACAGACTAGGTTACTTTCACAGGTTCTGTACATTTTATTGCGAAATTCAGACAGCAAATACCGTTTTGGCGCTTGTAAATGTGACGTGACCGATCGCTGTAGCGCCTCAGTTCAAGTAAACCGATCATCTGTTACTTTTTATTTAAAGATGCAGTACAACTTACCGAAAAGTATTTATTAGGGGTGTAACGATTCGTTTTAACAACGATTCGATTCGATTCGCGATTCATGGTTGTTGATACGATTCAAGGACGATATTGGTTCATTTAGAACGATACGATCCGAAACGATTCATTGACTTGAAATCGATTCAGTGACTTTTTAGCCAAAAATTCTTGTAAGGTAATCAGGTATCAATTAATTATGGATATAAACAAACAAGTAAAACACAAATTAATGTCAAATGCATTCACATTTTATTTTAATAGGTAGGACTGAACAACTATGACAAAAATGATAATTGTTGATTATTCCCTTGAAATTGTAATTGTGATTAATTACGATTATCACAACATTGAATTATGTTTTGAATAGTTTGGCCATGGGACCCACATTTCCCCATGGTCATCAAGCCGCGACCCACCTTTTTAGGAATTATATAGGCCTATTATAATACATTTGTTTACACAAAAATTGTTGACACACAAGTTCTGTCCCCCTTTACTTATTAAAAAAAATAAAATAAGAATATCACAAATACTGATAGACAGTAGGCACTGCGAGGTTAAGCTATTACATAGCAGTCCCAAACTAGTTTGTGTTAATACAATCTTGGTATGAGCCACCAGTCATATAAAAATATACAAAATAACCAGTAAGTGGCATTTTGTTACGGAAACAAACAACAATTAGGCTACCATGGTGATACACAATACTTAGAAGAACTGGTAAAGAAACATGGAAACTGCTCCTGATAAATAGCAACACACATGACGTACCAATAACGTAATTTATTGGTATTTTACTTTTATTTATGAACTTACTAATTTAGTAGTGGGTGCCCACGATGAGGAGGAGCCAGGGGCAGCAGCATCAGGAGCACGAAGGCAGAGGCGAGACAGAGGGCAACTAGAGAGGGAGGCAGAGGCGAGGAGAGCACAGGAGAGTAGGGAGAGGATGGACAGGCTGTTTACTCTTCTTAAGAAAACGATTGAAAATATATACATTTTTTCTACATATTCTTGTTTAATTTTTTTTTAGGGCGCATCGGAAGTAGGGCTGTCACTTTACGTTCGAAAATCGATTGCACAATCAATCGGACCAACCAACACAAGTTTCGAATAGGGAATTGATTTTAACGGTCTTCTCTCTGAGCGCGTCCAGCTCATCACTAGGCATGGGATGATAACCGGTTTCAAGGTTTATCGCGGTTTGAAAAAGTCACGGTTTCAAAACCGCAAACAAAAAAAGTTATACCGTTCCTACGATATGTGCATTTTTTGTGTCGTCAAAGTGAAAGCGCAGGACTCCCTACTATATTGTGTGTGTGCGTACCTGCAGCGAAAACAATGCAGCCCCTCCCCCACCGGTTACTGCTGGCAGGCGCGTGTATGTGATTGTGCACGTGATCCGCAGTCAGAGGCTACGTTCACACTGCAGGGCTTAATGCTCAATTCCGATTTTTTGAAAAAATTCGATTTTTTTGCAAGGCCGTTCACATTTCCAATTAAATGCGACCTTTTGTGATCTCCTGTGTGAACGTGAAATGACCCAGAAGTGACCCGCATGCGCAGAAGAGTACTCAACGGTCAACGACGTCACTTGTTGTTTGCAGAAGTAGCTAAACTTTAACCAGAGCCCGTCTCTGCTTTAACTGTGATTCTCTCACTCACACACACACACACGCGCACACACGAGCGCACGCAGCGACCGTTACACAAGAGCCAGACAGCAGCCGCTGACCTATCTAATATCAGATTCAGCACAAATAAGTTAACATAACGTATATATAATGGCCATGGGCTTTTTTTATTTTTTTATTATTTTTTTTTTATTAACGGGCTCGTCGAGGTCGACCCGCTCGGCAGATTTACCTCAGCTCGACGAATATGCAGTCCGTTTTCAAACCGACGACTACTTCAATGCAGAATTATGACGTTTTTCGCGTATCAATGACATGCGGGTCGGATACATGCGACCTGGCCGTTCAGACTGAAGTCGCATTTCAAAAGATCGGATATGTATCGGATTTGGGACCACATACCCAAGTGGCCTGGGTCGCATTTGAAAAGATCGGATCTGTGTCGTTCAGACTGTCATGAAAAGATAAGATACAGGTCGCATAGGGGCAAAAAAAATCGGAATTGGGTCGTTTCAGCCTGCAGTGTGAACGTAGCCAGAGACTCAGCAGTAATTTAAGTTCAGGATGGCCGAAGGAGGTGAACCCCCACAACTTTTCCCCCCATCAAAAAAGACCAAGTCAGCAGAAAAACCGGAAAAATTCTGACGGCCACGGCTTGGAAGAGGAAGGTCAAGCGACATGCAAATCATGTTTAAAAAGAGTCGCTGCTAAAGGAGGCAATACATCAAATATGATTTCTCATCTACGGGAGCACCATCCAGCACTCTTCGCTAAATTCAAGGTGAGTTGTTAACTTAAAGCTGTCTTGAAATGAACTTTTGCAAACATCTAAGTTACCGAGTCAGATAACACGGCTAGGGTTGGGTATCGGTTGGGTTTTATCCGATACCAGTACCTACTCGGTATTTTTCAAACGGTTCCGGTGCTTAAACGGTTCTTGAAACGGTACTTAAGAAAACGAAACCGCACACACTTTATCAAAAAAATAATACCTCTGTGTGTGTGTGTGTGTGTGTGTGTGTGTGTGTGTGTGTGTGTGTGTGTGTGTGTGTGTGTGTGTGTGAGATTTTCTGAAAAAGATTTTCTGATTTCTGATTAAATGAAAAAATGTGCCGTTTAAAAGGCTACTGATGTAGGCGAAAACACTTGAGTTAAGATCAAAATTTTGTCTTCTCATATTATGACTTTTACAAAACAGAGAAATATCTGACACTGAGCATAAATGTTTAACACACACAGTATAGCCTCATATAAATATACTTGATACTGATATACTTCATACTTAATATGCAAGATTTGCAGTTGGCAGCTGAACTTGAACTTTAGTCAAGCGTGTCAGAGGTTCACTTCATTCACGCACATATGAAACCCTTGCATACACATAAGTAGTCACACATACATGTATACTGCTGAATGCTAAAACTAATACATATGAAATGCACAACGTCACATCTAAAGTCGCTCACGCACACACAAGCAAACTCTACACACACGAGACACGCGGAACTCTCCGCGCACATACTCATCTGAGACGCGAGCGCACACACACACACACACACACACACACACACACACACACACACACACACACACACACACACACACACACACACACACACACATCTGAGACACGAGCACACACACACACAAACTCTCCACACACGTAGCCTACTCATGTGAGACGCGAGCACCCACACACACAAACTCGCGCACACACTCATATGAGACGCGAGCACGCACACACAAACTCTCCGCGCACATAATCATAGACGGCGCCTCATAAATAGATAGATCTCCGCAACGTATTGAAGCGCGCGTCCGAATGAAGACAGTGCAGTGTGCGCGAGCCACAAGAGAAAACACTCTATCCGCGCCACTGATCGCAGCGGCAACGAGCACTTTGATCACTTGATTTAAAAAACACATTTCAGCGTTAGATCCTCTCTTATTTAACAAACGAACTAAATGCTCTGCTGGTTTACTGGAGATGTTTTATTATTGGATCATTCGTGCCGCGAGATGTTTTATAGGGGGCGGTAAAAAACGTCAGGCACCGAAAGTTTCGTTCTTATTCGGTCTGGTTACTACCGTTTACGTCGGAACCGGTTCTCTATTGGAACCGGGTTTCGGTACCCAACCCTAAACACGGCTAATTAATAAACATTAGCTAACATCAAATAATTTCCTCTTGCACGTTACTTTACAGAGTGGGGAATAGCAGACTATATGTACTAACGTTACGTTTCTGTGATTGAACATTAGTACAACAATTAAGTTAAGGATAAAATCACATCTTTGCTTTTAAGCCTTCTGCCACGTTAACATCTTTTCAAAATCACGCCATTAAAAAAACAACAAAAAAAACTCCTCACTTGCTCTCACGTGTCTTTGAGTGTTCGTGAACTGATGAGACTGTGTGTGTGTGTGCAGTACACTCGCACTCTGCGTTAATATGCATCAACACTGAAATTAAAATTTATTTTAGAGCATTATTTTGATATTTTTAGCAGTACTATTTGTTTTTACACACACAAATTAAATAATGTAATTAGTTGTTTTTGTTAAATCTTGTAAATGACCACATCGAAAATATTTTTTAAAAGTATACTGATTAAAAGATGAAGTGAAAAAAAGACTAGTTACAGATTTAGCTTAAATTTTAACATGTCAGTCTTTGTTTTTCTTCTTTGTAGAGCAGCTGTGGCTTCAGCAGCAAAGGACCATCCTCCTCAAAAGCTGCAGGTTAGCCAACAATCCAAGAAACTTTTGAGAAACAGCTTGCTTATGCACCCACATCCAAGGCTGCAAAGGACCTGAACAGTGCGGTGGCATACTTTATTGCAAAATACATGATGCCTTTTCAAACTGTGGAGAAACCTGTTTTTTTAAAACTAATGAAAACAGCAACACCTTTATACAAAGTGCCATCAAGAAAATTCTTTTCAAAGAATGAAATCCCCAAGATGTACATGTCCACAAAAATTGCTGAGCTGCTAAAATGACTACATTTATTTATTTATATATTTATTTATTTTTGGAACTGTGCCAAATGGTCATGTTTTTGTTTTGATTAGTGATTGCATTTTTTCCATTTAGAAGGAGGTTTTTGAAAATTTTATTTATGTTTATTTATGTTGATTATTGTTGAGCTACAGGATTAGGCTCACACAAGTGACTGCAATTTAATTTAGTTAAGAAGATTAAATTATTTATTTTAATTATTTTGCCTGATGTTCAATGTTACAAAATGTTCTATATGTTTCCTAAAATAAAATATACTGTGTTCAGTTGGAAAAAAAAAAGTTGTTTTTTTTTACCCAGACATTTAAATATAACATTGTAAAGTAGAGATGCACCGATTGATCGGCTGGTGACCGGAATTGGCCGATTTTCACGTGATCGGCCATGACTGGCGACCGGCCGGTCAGTCTGACATATGCCGATTTTATGCCGGTCAAATGCACTCGGGCGCCGCATGATTAACCTTTTGAGCGGTTCGGTCTCATATATGGGATTTTTATTTCTGTGCCCCTGAGAGTAACGTTACGGTGCCACATTTATAATGTTCAGTGACGTCGCAATACTGCCAGATTCAAACTGTGCTTTCGCGCGTTGGCTGGCGCTGAGCCAGAGTCGGACGCATTCAGCGCTGTCATATATCACAACTAAGCAGTGTTTTCAACCTCATAATGTTTATTTTAGGTTTCAGATATTTAAATACACAAGCACGAGTAAAACAATACATTTGCAGTTGGTAAAATACACACTGATGTCTGTGGAAGCAGCAATAACAATCTATTCAAATATAATTTGCCGACATGTGTTATTCATATCAGACAAACATAGTGGAAGTAACTATAAAGTTTACTCTATTCTTCTCAGTTCACCGGCCACTTTCTTGCATTCATTTCGGGAGAAACTGAATTCACGTGCTGTAAATCCGACTGACAGGACAACATTGCGGCGCCCATCTCATGTTATAGATCAAGATTATTGATTTTTAAACGACCAAACACACTCACTTACACGTAACTTATGTGAGAATCGGAATATCAGATAGGCTGTTTATGACATGGTAAGCATGTTTGTGAATATTTTGAATAAAAAAGGAAAAGCGAAATAAAAGCGACACATCTGTCATACAGTAGACTTCGGTGTATCGCGTGACGCGTCGCCATGGAAACATTAAAGGGAACGTTCGCCTTGAAAAAACTCACTCTGGGGGTGTCCTTTAAGTAAGGGATAATGTATAGAGAGGCGGTCGTTATAGCGAATAACAACCCCGACAGGCTGAACAGGACCCCGACGCGAAGCGGAGGGGTCTTGAATCAGCCTGAAGGGGTTGTTATTCGCTATAACGACCGCCTCTCTATACATTATCCCGCTTATTACATGGCTACCTACAAAATAAATAAATAATTTGCCACGAATTATTGATTTAAAAAGGAGTTTATTGATTTAAAAACGATTGTATTGCTTCCGCCAAAGAAAATAGTCCGTTCCGCGTCCATAGCAACGCGCTGTTTTTCATGGCAACGGTCTGTTATACTTCGCAGCGGTCTGTTATCAAGAAATAACAGACCGCATTCTACATGGGAATTCAGCCCAGCCATGTAATAAATCGCGATATTGTTATGCGTATCTCATCAGTAAAGCCGGTTCCTTGATTAGTAGTAAATCGCCATCACCTGCTTTCAGATGGAGCGGCATTTACTACAAAGAGCCGTAGTTAACTGACAAGCTGAGCCATATCGCATTAATATCGCGGACGTATCGCCAGCGATATTTAATGCGATATGGCTCAGCTTGTCAGTTAACTACGGCTCTTTGTACACAGCAAAACCTCCAGTGTTAAAACCTAGAGTGTTTAAGTTAATGAGATAACTAAGTGATTAATTTAGTGATGATTGAACATTATTGAAGACACCTGATGTTAACAAGTAGAATCGCTGAAGGAGAAAATTGCTAATTGTAAGTTACCATTATTGTGATGGGTAGTTGCTTTAGTTGGGCTCTGACCCTTTTATGTGTACTTTAGATTTTGTTTGGCTGTTGTATCTGAGTTATAACTGCCAGTTGAACAAAGACTAAAAAGTGATCTGATGGTGTTGGTTATATTATGACAATCATCATTTGAACTTGATCACTGAACTCATTAAAATCCTTCTTTCTGACTTCGATTTATGTTGTTGCTTACAGCATAACTGTGAATCTGAATAAATGCCCAGAATTTTTGATATAATATAAAGGATTTCTTTAAAGTTGTTTAAAAAAAAAAAAAATCATTATTTTAGGCATACACAGATGTCAAGATTCAGTCTATGCATCTCAACAATGGTGAGGAGCAAAATATTCAATGAGGAAAAGTAAATTACATAGACCAGTGGTTCCCAAACCTGTCCTGAAGGACCCCCAACACTACACGTTTTCTTTGTCTCCCTAATCAAACACACCTGATTCAACTCATCAGCTTATTATCACATGGGTTAATGAGCTAATGAGTTGAATCAGGTGTGTTTGATTAGGGATACAAAGAAAACGTGTAGTGTTGGGGGTCCTTCAGGACAGGTTTGGGAACCACTGACATAGACAATTCAGATCATAATTTATTCATACCGCAATGCATGATGGGAGCCATTAATGAGTTGTGATTGGTGGCAGCCACTGCAACATGCTTTATTATTGTCACCATTGTTGAGATTCACAGGCTGATTATTGATGTCTGTGTTTTAAATGGATATGTCTGAATGTCTTTTTTTATCAGAACAATGGTTAATAAATATTTTGAATTATAAGTAAAGTACTGATAATCATAGGCTGAAGAATCACTAAACTGCTGCTAACAAGTTAAACCAAACTATCTTAATATGTTTTATTGGCAAAACATAACCAACACTATAAGATAACATTTTACTTTGTTCATTTAACTGTTATAAATCAATAACAGCAGACAAACAACAGTAAATATTAAAGTAAACATATAATGGTCTAGAGCCCAACTAAAGCAAACACCCATCACCTTAATGGTAACTTACAATTTGTGATTTTCTTCTTCAGTGATTCTGCTTGTTAACATCAGGTGTCTTCAATAATGCTCAATCATCATCACTAAATTAATCACTTAATTATCTCCTCAGCCCTAAATGCCGCTCCATCTGAAAGCAGGTGATGGCGATTTACTACTAATCAAGGAACCGGCTTTACTGACGAGATGCGCATGACAATATCGCGATTTAAATCGCCCAGCCCTATTCCATTGCCTTATCTTCCTTGAAAAGCGTTCCGTCCATTCAGCTGACATGAAAAACACTTTCAATAAACAAAACAAAACCTATCCAATGATTAAATGTTTTCTGTGTTGACAAATCTTGTGCGATTAAAGTTCTGTCTAACAGATTATTAACAGAGATTATTATTTTATTTTAATAAAATTTTATTTTAATAATTATTATTTTAAATGAACATTTCTTTAAAAAAAAAAATTATTTGACAGATTTTCCTTTTCTTAAGGGCATAAACAAGCTTTACGCCCTTAAAAAGTGACCGTTACAGAATATAATCAGAGTTATTTTAATTTATTCTGGTTCTTCCAAGCTTTATAATGGTAGTCAATGGGGGGGCCAACTGAAACCAACAGAAGCACATCCATCCGTTATAAAAGTGCTCCACACGGCTCCAGGGGTTAATAAAGGCCTTCTGAAGTGAATCGATGGGATTTTGTAATAAAAATATCCATTTTTAATTCTTTATAAAGTAAAACTATCTTCTGACAGACTGCCTTGCATATTAAATTTGAAAGCGTAACTGACGAAGTGTATGACGTAGCAGAAGCGTTTTGAACTGCAAGAGGTGTTGTTGACTGTGAAAATCTGTAGATTAAATACATCATTACTGCAACAAAAAAAAAAAAATTTAAAATAAAGTACCTGATAGTGGAGTTTGTGGGAGAAGAGACAAGATCTATAGCAAAATGATGGCCTCTCACAGCGGTTCCATACAAAGATCAGTCGCCGATGGAGGTGCCACAGCCAATCAGGACTGGAGTTCTGCAGTTCTGAGTCAGGTAAGCAGAATAAAATACACTGTAAATAAACAGTATTAAAACAAAAAGTAAAATCACTAGTACATGACCTTCCATGGCTGAATTCTTCCATAAATTAAATTATCATATTTTATATCATTAAATTATGTTTTTCAGGATTGGTTGTTGAATAAAATGTTATGCTAGTAACAATTAATAACTACTAGATATAACATAATAAATACAACTCCCGACTTGGGTGCAGATACGATATGCATTGTGATTTGAAATTTCATCCTCTGTTGGAACAAAAGTGGGTAACTTCTATCAACCTCATAAGCAAGGACAAAAATAAAACAATTTAATTTTCTACTAAGCAATACATTAAAATGTAGCCAAATTAATAAACACTAGTCATGAGCACATTGGATTTTTATTATGTAGCTCAGAATAAATAAATAAATAAATAAATAAAATAAACTGAATGAATGTCACGTGACCTTAGGCTATATATATACGACGACCATTGTAATTTGCATCAGATGACCGTTATTATTTACTCAGCATACTGTACCCTCAACATTTTTATGAATTTTCTTGCATCAATAACCTGTAATTAGCAATTAACTGTATATATTTTGTATCTGTTCATTCGTTATACGTGTTTTCACTTCTGTTGTTTTATTCATTCATTATAAGCCGGCTTTAGTTTGTTTGTAGTTTGTCGTTAGTTCGTCGTCAGTTCGTCAAATTGTTGGTAAGTATGAATTAAGCAGCCTTTTGATATGTTGAAGTTTATTATAAAGAATTATTATACATTAATATAACACACAGACACAATAAACCACGAATACAAACACTAAAAACAAATACCGGAAAAGATTAGGGTGCGTTTATTTACTTTCCTCACAAAACAGCTGTGAGTGACGACACATGGAGCGGGAAAAAAAAGCTGTTCTGATTGGTTTAGACCGGGGCGTCCAAACTCGGCCCTGGAAGGCCGCTGTCCCGTAGAGTTTAGCTCCAACTCGCCTCAACACAGCTAATAAAAGCTTGATTACCGGTTGTTAAGGTGTTTAATTGGGGTTGGAGCTGAATTCTTCAGGACAAAGGCTCAACAGGAGCAAAATTGGACGCCCCTGGTTAACGTTAGACGATGAGAAAAGTTAACGTACAAATGTGAAGCACTGTGCTACTTAACACTGGTTTCCGAAACCTTAACGTTAGTGGACGTTATCGAGTGTACAATCAGTCCAATTTTGCACACTCAACGGCTGTCCGAAATCGCTTATTCATTTTCCTTCACTCCTCCAAATTAACTGTGTTAAGTGAGCCGTACCATGCAGTGGAAAACCGCCATTAGCGGCCCAATGTAGGGACGATGTGTGCACGAGGGAGAGAGAGGCCCGATAACACAAGCGTGCATGAATTAAGTTAAACAAGCACTAAACATATATGATGGTCATTATGCAAGACACACTATTTCCTAACATGCATGTTAACGTCGTGTTAAACACGATTACCTTCATGACGATGACACACATCAACGCTCTCCGTCGACTCGTCTCGAACTCCTCTCCACTCACCTGATCCGGAGCCCGGAGCGCGCGCGCGCGCACACACGAAAAAGTGACATCAGCATCGAACAGCCAATCGCATGCCCTGAAACAAGAGAATCGGAATTCACTTCTCGCGAGAGACTAATTCAATAATATCATCTGAAGATTCGATTGAAGAATATAAAATACATAAATGCATTTAGACAGCAAGAAGAAAATATCTTGCTATAACAAGAACATCATGTGTTTGTCTTATTTATACTCCACAATATAAACTAACTAAATACTCAATTTATTTAATAAAAAAAATTCAGTAAAACGTCAAATTGTATAACAAATTAAAATAACTTTTAATTTTAAAATGCTATTTATTCCTGGGAGGCAAAGCTGAATGTTCAGCATCATTACTCCAGTGTCACATGATTCTTCGGAAATCATTCTAATTTGATTAAATGCCCAAGTAACATTTTTTATTATCAAAGGATTATCACCATCATCCCTGGAATAAATAACATTTTTAGATATTTACATACAATTATTTTAAATTGTAAAAAATAACAATTTTTTTTTTTTTTTTTTTTGCATAAGATACTTATTTCAAAAGCTATATACATGTCTTTCTTACCAGTCTTAAACTTTTGTGCCTGTGTAGACTTAATATGCAAAACCCTCTAAGGGCCGTCTGACAATTTCCTATGAAAAGAGCATTTTTATCAGACATTTCTTAGGTTCAGTAATTTCACTTTAATGGAAAGGTAAAGGTCCTGTTCATCTCCATTAAAAACATAGGAGCCTGCTAAAGAAACTCACATTCAGAAAATTTCAGACGGAGCTTAGAGGCTTTTGCATCTGAAGTCTTCATCCTTTGAGTGCAAGTGAGGATGTTTTGAAGTGTATGTACATCAGTTGTGTTAATGCAGTTTAGTTAGTCTAGTCTTGGTAGGCCAGTCAACAAACAACAAAAAAGGGTTTTTTTTCTGTTAAGGTCTTAAAACTATGGCTTGCAATGAACTATCCTATTGGACACTGAGAAGAAGAGCAAAGGACAAGGTGGATCAACAACTGCAGACAATACAAACTACAGCTTGGGGAGAGGAGTTGGGCTGCATGCACAGTGACAATACCTGTCAATGTCTAACTGAGGATGAAGAGACATTTATGGACTGTGTCTCTCATATTGATGAGAATGAAGGTGTCAATATGGCAAGTGTTCTTGACGACAGTGAATCAGACACGGAGTCCGAATCTGATCCAACTTCCCTGGAAGACGATTTGGCAACTTGGGCAGCTGAACAAAAAATCACACACGTTGCATTGAATTCATTATTAGATATACTGCGTCAGCATAGTTTAAATCTGCCAAAAGACTCAAGGACATTGCTGGGAACAATGCGTTTGAACCCTGAAATACAAGACAAGGCTGGTGGCCAATATTACCATTTCGGATTGCTGGAATCCATTACAGAGGTGCTACACCAGAACATCGACATTCTGAGCAGCATTGACACGCTGGAGCTTCAGGTCAACATTGATGGTTTGCCCCTCTTCAAGAGCTCAGCAACACAGTTCTGGCCCATTCTAGGAACACTGCAAAATATCAGACAAGAGGAACCAGTGACAATAGGCTTATTTTGTGGTACATGTAAACCTACCTCGCTAACTGAGTATCTTGAAGACTTCATCGCTGAAGTAAATGAATTGGCCAATGGATTTGAATTTGAAGGAGTGAGGTTAACTTTACAACTGTCATCAATGGTTTGCGATGCACCTGCTCGTGCATTCCTGAAAAATGTTAAAGGTCACACAGGCTATCATGGATGCGAAAAATGCACAGAGGATGGCGTGTACCTGGAAAACAGGATGACATTTCCAAGAAGTGACTTGCCTAGAAGAACAAATGAGAGCTTCAGAAACAAAACCGATTCTGATCATCACCGTGGTACCTCACCCCTTGAAGAAACGTCCCTGGATATGGTCTCTGGCTTCCCCCTCGACTACATGCACCTCGTGTGCCTCGGAGTCATGAGACGGCTTCTCCACTTGTGGCTGAAGATGGGTCCTCTCACTTGTAGGCTGTCGGGTTTTCAAATAAACACATTATCAGAAAGGTTGGTGAATGCGCGAAGATATGTGCCCATGGAGTTTGCACGGAAACCAAGGGCACTGAGGGAAATTGATAGGTGGAAGGCAACAGAGTTCAGGCAGTTTTTACTGTATACCGGACCGGTCATGATGAAGGATCTCCTCAGCACAGAGGTGTACAAAAACTTCATGCTGCTTTTTGTGGGAATCTTCATCCTGTGCAACAACAGTTTCATTGATGATTACTGTGATTACGCAAATGAAATGCTAGTTCTTTTTGTCACTCACTTTGGGCAACTGTACGGTCCACAGTTCTTGTCGTATAATGCACACTCCCTCGTACATCTTGCAGATGATGCAAAAAAGCATGGCATTCTTGACAACTTCAGTGCTTTCAAGTATGAGAATCACCTAAACAAACTCAAAAGACTTCTGAGGAAACCAACATGCCCTCTGAGTCAAATAATAAAAAGATTCTCAGAGATGCAAAGAAGCTGCAAAACACCTCAGAAAACCAGGCCACATCTGCTCAAAAAACAGCATGAGAATGGTCCTCTCCCTGCATCCTTTCATGAGGCGACACAATATAAAGAGTTGAGGACAAGCCCTTACACTCTTAAACTAGACCAGGCAAACTGTCACATCTACATTGGCGGCAAAGCTTCTAAGCTCCAGAACATTATTTCATTCAAGGATGAAGTTTATGTTGCCTACAGTACCTTCAACAACCAGGAATCTTTCTTTGACTATCCTCTACCATCCTCTACACTCGGCATCCATTTAGTTGGCGACCTCTCAACAACCGTTGAGTTCTGCAAGTTTGAGGAAATAGAGAACAAAATTTTTCTTGTCCCATATCAACATCATTTCGTTGCAATTCCTCTTTTACATAAAAATTAATTCTTTATCAGTGCTTTTTGTAACATAGTTTATGCATTTGAATTACATAGTTGAAAATTTTATTGGAGTAATTAAATAATATGGGTTTCAGGCTTGAAAAAAAAAAAGAAAAAAAAAAAATGTACCTAATAGTGGAGTTTGAGGGAGAAGGTACAACTGGACCAATTGCCAAGTCATGGTACGCAGACGGCTACTCCTGGTGGCCTCCATATAAAGACCTTGACAGGGTGTTGAAGAGCGTCAGAACCATGGAGGAACCACAGCCAGAGAAAGGGTGGACCCGTCACAGAACCAGAATCCTGCATGAGTCAGGTAAGAGTAAATTATACTGTGTAAATTAAACATGATCTTGCCCAGCATACCTGTATTTCATTGTTCAGAATCTTAATTTTTTTTTTTCTACACTGTAAAATGTGATCTCACATAGCTCTAATAAACAACATGTAAAAGCTCCAAAACTGTATTTCATTTGTCAGCATCTTTTCAAAATGTGGCCAAAAACTGGAAGAAGGCCAGCTACACATCTGACATAAATTCAGAACCTGAAATTGCCAGAAAAAGGATTCCCAAGTAAGTAACAAAAGACAAAATAAATGGTTTAACACATGAAAATCCAATAATTAAGATATTTTTGATGAAATCTCTGAGCTTTCTGACCATTCAGCATATTTACGTAGCTTTGACTTTAAACAGTGAAGAGCATCCAATTGTACTTTTTCTTTGTTTTCCTAGAAAGAAAACATACTCTGATAACATCTCATCAGATGATGAGGCACCAGAACCACCACCCCTTAAAAAAAGAAAAATCGCAGACACAGAGAGTGTTCCTCCAGCACCGAAACCTCCAGCACTTCCAAAACGCACCAAAAAAAAAGGTAATGGAAAATAACTTAAAAAAAATAAATGTTAATGAAATGAATGCTATGAATAACAATACATTTTCCATGTCGACTCAACCAAAGGTCGAAAAAAATATATATATCTACGATTCTGCAGAGGCTGTAAAATTACGATTTTGACCAGAGATTTTGAGCCAAAACACAGGGGGGTTAGAAAGATAGCAGCATCGTTATTTTATTTTTACAGAGAGATTGGTAGTCTATAAGTAAAATCTGTTGACTTCAGCAATCTTTTGCTGCATGTGTCAATGATGACAGTTCCAAAAAAAATTCATACATGACATTCAATATTATACTATTTTTTATTTTCTGAAATTTGGTTGATTTGATGATTGATGAAATAAGTAAGATTAAAAGTGCATAACACCCAGATTACAATAAACGAAATTTCCTTATTATTAGGTCCTGTTGTGCAAACTCAGGTTTTCCAGAGCAAAGCTGTAAACCCTTTAAGCAACTTTAAGTTTTTCTTTTATTTTTTTTAATCTTTTTAAATTTTTTATCCAAACCTACAATGATTACTCAAAGCTACAACTATGTCAGTGGTTCTTAATCCTGTTCCTTGGAACCCTCCACTCTGCACATTTTGTTTGCATCTCTTATCACTTCAGACTATTCAACTGTGGACTTCACAGGATTCCAGTTCGAAGGGAGCATATATTTTACATTCAAAGGGCATAAAAGTGCACGAGACATGCACTTAAATTGTAGTTATTTATAGAGGTATATTACATCTTACTTCACACTTCTCTAATAAGTTTTGTCTGTGTGTGAAGACCCTGCAGAGGCGTTGTGAAAATCTGTGAATAAATGTTCCTAAGTGAAGTAAACTTCAACAGATTTCTTGTTCAGGAACAGGATTAAGAACCGCTGAACTATGTAATTTTTGAAACATGCAGCTGAACAAATATAGCTATCAAAATTAACATTGCTAATGACCCCCCAACTGTCAACAGTATTTGTCAATCAGCAACAAAGGGAAACGGAAGAGCAACAGCAGACCTGGTGTGAGAGTCTCCCCAGCTTTCAAGGTAAATTATTAGTTGTATCTGGCTGTTGGGTATGCTCAAATGAAAATGCTTTTTTGAAGTTTGTAAGTTATGGGGTAATGCCCTGTCACAATTACACATATTACAAGTGCAACTCCATCTTTTGCAGCTCCAGTGCGTGTGTCTGAGGCAGACCATTACGGAGATGGCTGGAGTGTTGATCCACCTAACACACAAGGTACAATAGCATAATCAGGGATGAGTAAATCAGAAAACACATTCACAGAATTTAAATGCAATATAAAACTGAATAACATCATATGTGTGTTCAATCCATAGAGCACACATTCTCTGTCCTGAGAACATCAGGGGACAACCAAGGAAGAACACGGAGTAAGATTACTGCACATAAATTCACTTAAGTAAATTTTACAATTTGACATCCCTCACTCAAATAGAGTCAGTCAACAGATCACAGTTCAAATTGCAATTGAAATGCACTTTACAGTAAAATAACTGCAAAATGATTTTTGGACAAATGTAGCCAGACTCAAGGCACTGGGATGACTCAAAATTACCCACCCTTGTTAAGATAGATTCTGAAATGAATGTGTCCCGCTGAGTGTGAAGCAGGCCTTAGTGTGTTAATTTGCAAATTTAACAAGTGAATCTTCCCTACTCCTCCTTCCTCAGCTCCAGTGGGCGTCTCTCAGGCAGAGCATCATGGAGCCGGTTGGGGTGTTGATCCACCTAACACACAAGGTAAAAGAGCATTTATTACAATAAGTAGGAGGAAACAAGACAGGCTTGTAAAAAACTGGTAGGGACTACACAAGCTTCCTCCTGGGTTAGTGGCATCACTAACCCTAAAAATTACATAAACCCTGACCCCGGGAACACATGTTGAGAATAGGAAGAGTTGTTGTAGTAGAGCACATTTGTGAGTCCGCTCAAGCTGTCGGATCCGTCTTTTCACATGCAATACAGTACTAACACAAATGCAATAGCAAGTCACTCTGTAGGCATCTTAAAACAGTTCCCACACAAC
Organism: Scardinius erythrophthalmus; assembly: GCF_964197995.2. Lineage (NCBI taxonomy): Eukaryota > Metazoa > Chordata > Actinopteri > Cypriniformes > Leuciscidae > Scardinius > Scardinius erythrophthalmus. The sequence continues at coordinate 14,076,940 of NC_138224.1, read as the reverse complement.
CGATTTATAGATTATCATGACAGAATATGCTAATTGAAGATAGTTAACTCCACATCAGCAACATAAATTCATCAACTGACCATTCAGAAAAGTCCTTTTGCTCTACATGTTGTCACTTCTTTTTGAATCTCTCCATCTTTGTCCAAATCCAGTGTTTTATTATTTTCTGATATTTCAGTTAACTACACATTTACTAATTTTAGTGTGTGTTAACTTGTGTTGGAAACAAGCAAATCTTACCTACTCCACCTTCCTCAGCTCCAGTGGGCGTCTCTCAGGCAGAGCATCATGGAGCCAGCTGGGGTGTTGATCCACCGAACACACAAGGTAAAAGAGCATTACTTACAATAGAAAAGGGAGAGAAAAAAAAAACAGAAATCTTATTCACAGCACTTCAACAAAATCTAAAACTGTATATTTTATGATCTTTTCCACTCCATAGAGCACACATTCTCTGTCCTGAGACCCTCAGGTGATTGTGACCACCAAGGAAGATCACAGAGTAAGATAAGAAATAATGAAAATAAATAAAAACAACAAATAACTGACAGTGTCCTTACCAGACACAGGCTGCGTTTACACTTGGCATTAACATGCTTTCACAGTGATCCAATCAAGCAGATTGGATCATTAGCCAATCAGGACATGGCACATTTACATTTGTTCACATTAAGTGGCCACTGTATCTGAATAACCGATTGGATTTCTAAAGTGTTGTCAATTTTTTGTTGGCCATATGAGTGTAAAATTAATTTGAAGGAATATTAGACTGGTTCAAACTAAGCTTCTGTACTGTATATGTTTGATTTATGTTGTGTTTAGGACAAAACTTTTAATGAAGAGCATTTTGTTTATGTAATTAGGCTCTCTAAGTATATAAAATTTTGGATTTAAATTTATCGTCCAATATATCGTTATCGGCTTTCAGATATAAAAGAATTAATGGTTATCGGTTTCGGACAAAATTTTCATATCAATGTATCCCTATTTTGGAGAGCAACTACTCCTAGTCACCCCCTGTCATTTCAAAGATTTGTACAATAGAGAGCATGTCAAGTAGAAACGCTTTATCCATTTTGTGATTTTGCACCCATTTTGGGAGGTGCGTGCGCAGTCAGTAGTGAGGAGCCAGGCAAAAGTATAAACATTATACTTGTTTCAAACGGATTTGACAGAATCAAGTGACGAGACCAATGCTGCAGGGGGTGCCAGGAATAGTCACACTCAAATTTGGAAATATTAGAGTCCTAACTGTACTCAAAAGAGCACTGATGTACTGACTGGTGATTGTTGGTAATGCCAGTGTAATAATTAACAAATTAACCATACTGTTCTTATAAGAAGTGAACAAAAATCTGTTTTATGCTTTTCGTTTTTATATTTTAGTGTGTTAACTTGTGTTGGTAACAAGTGAATCTTACCTACTCCACCTTCCTCAGCTCCAGTGGGCGTCTCTCAGGCAGAGCATCATGGAGCCGGCTGGGGTGTTGATCCACCTAACACACAAGGTAAAAGAGCATTCATTAGGCATGAGGAAATCAAACACATTCACAACATTTAAAGACAATATATATATATATATATATATATATATATATATATATATATATATATATATATATATATATATATATATATATATATATATATATATATATATATATATATATATATATATATATATATATATATATATATATATATATAAATAAATATACACACATATAATTACATTATCTGTTCAATCAATAGTGCAAACCTTTTCTGTCCTGAGACCTTCAGGGAACCACCAAGGAAGAGAGGAGAGTATGTTTCCTACAAATTATATTATGTTATGCTGTTATGAAAATCATCATCAGCATTTAAGTTTTTACTTACCAAAATCCAGTCTTGAGTATTGTACCATGCAAGTCATTTATCGATTTAAATGATCTTCTGTATTGCAGCAAGGGCAATTCTGGAAACACTAGAAAAAATGGACATGAAGATCAACCACCTGACTTCACTTGTCCAGTCTCTAGTGGGAAACAGACGCATTCTACCGCAGATGCAGAATGACGAAGAGGATGACGTCTTTCCACTTGCATCTATTGAAGAGCTAGACCGGCTGGAACAAAGTTTAGTTGACAGAGGGTTTATGCAGAGAATGGTAAGAATCAACTGAATTTTCAACCTACAACTAATAATGAAATGTACTGTGCATATTTACACGCTTGTCAAAAGTCTGAGATTATCAAGATTGTAAAAAAAAAAGAATAATAATAATTAAAGAAGTTTCTTCTGCTCAGCAAGGCTGCAATTTATTTGATCAGAAATGCAGTGAAAACAGCAACAGTTAAATATGATTAAACCTTTCAATTTTAATATATTGTCAAATGTATTTTTTCTGATCAAAACTATATTTTCAGCATCATTACTCCAGTCTTCAGTGTTATATTATATTCTAATATTCTGTTTTTCTGATTGGTTAAAAGCAATTATTATTGGTGCTCAATTATTGATAATGGTTATTATCAATGTTAAAATAGTTTTTGCTGCTTCATAATTTTGAAGAAACGGTTATCCTGTTTTTAGGATTATTTGATGAACAGAAAGTTCAAATGAAAGTTCAAATGAACATAATTTATTTGAAATGTGAATCTTCTGAAATGTAATAAATGTGTTTGTCATTTTTTAACATTGCTGATTAAAATGGTTACTTACCTAAACTTTTGAATGTTTCAAAAAACTGTTCATCACAGTTTCCACAAAACTATGAAGCAGCACAACTGTTTTCAATATTGATAATAATCAGAAAGGTTTATTGAGCAGCAAATCAGCATAATGATTTCTGAAGGATCAAGTGCTGCTGAAAATTCAGCTTTGCAAAGCAGAAACTTCAAAATAGAAAACAGTTCTTATAGTCAATGAACAGACTTTCAAAAAACATTACAAAATAAGAATTATTCCAAACTTTTGACGGATACTAAGAAAAGTACAGAAGAGGTACATCTATATGCTCAAATATTACTTAAAATTTACCTGTTGAAGGTGAGGAGATTATCCATCAGTGGCGGGCCAACAATGAAGAAGACCGTGTGGAGAATCTGCTTCAAGGTCTTCACCACGAACGTCGCCAGGGAACTGAACTGGTGCGGGAGAGGAGACAAGCGGGGAATCAAGTCATCAAACGTCGGCTCACTCTTAATAGGCAAGTTCAAATGTTGTACAGATATGCATTAGATTTGATGGCGGGAAGTTAGCCAGTCAGGTACGTTAAGTACTTGCTAACATGTTCATGTGAGGTAATAATCAAACATGTGGTAATACCAACAGCAACGTGCCGTTTTCAAAAATAGCTAGCAATTATAATAGCTTGTTAAGAAATTAAAAATGAGGTTTAAACGTTCAGTTAAATAAGTATTGACCAACCACAGAAACGTGCTCGAAACAACGTGCTCACTACCTAACAGGTGATTTCAGTTAACATTACGTAATTTCAAAGTTATTACATAACCGATCACAAACGCAATTAGTATAAAAATATTTGATTTATAAGCCAATCTTTCCTCACAACTCGTCAGGACACATTCTCCACGCAGCTTCAGTAGTTTTACGTAAACTCACTCAGGAAGAGCTTGACGCATGAACTCTGCACGTTTGATATCTTTGACTTTGACCAATATATTCGGATAAAAAAAAAATTAAAGTGTCTTTTTTCTTTTTTATGCAGCTTCAGCCATGAGGAATCCCGTCCTGCTGTCGCCAACGGAAGCAGAGGCAGAGAAATACATCAAAGATTTCCTACGCTTGGCCCCAGGGAGGGTGTAATTTATGTTATTAATATTTGTGTATTGTAGTAATATAGAGTGTATTGTTTTATTTGAATAGCCATAGCGTTCTGTTAATGTGGCCTTTTATAATTAATTAAAAATGAATATAAATGATTAATTATAAATATATTGCCTATAATAAACGTATTTCTAAAAACGACAGCAAATGCGTGTTTTATTCTAGGTTCAGGAAAGCGTGGTTACTTCACGTGCACAAAACAACTTCTATAACTAACAGGTGATTATCATATCTAACCAATCAACATAACGTAATTTTAAAGATATAACCGATCACAAACGTCACACAATTAGTATTAAAAGTATATTCGTTTTATACATACCTCAAGCACATGTTTCCTCACAACTCGTCAACACGTCTTCTCCACGCAGCATCAGCAGCACGTGGTTTAATGTAGACTCACGCAGGAAGAGTAGCTATGTCCAAAGACAGGTAAAAGTCGGCTACATATTTACCGTGTTTGCAAGTATTTTTTAGAAGAAGCAGTCAAGCAACAGAGGAGGACAGCAGATTGTAAGTGTTTTGTTTTCTCATTAGATTTTAGCGCTGTTTATTGCCGTTGCTAGGAAACATTGTTTTGTTTGCAGTGTTTAACGTGGTAAACGCCTTCTGAAGTTGCGTTTGTTCTCGTACAGCGTGAACATTTGTAGTGGCTGTGTTTTATGGGAATTAATTTTGTTAATGGAAGGAATTATATATTTAAACGATGTCTGGGCTACATAAATCAGATGTCTTGGAGATGTATGGACATCTGATGAACATCTTTATAAGAGCGGATTGCCGACGTTCTAAATTATTTACGTCTTATTTACATAGCCTAGACGTCGTTCTAACAGCTGGCAAGGACGTCTCGGCGACGTAAAGCATATGAGCACACGCCCTAATATAAACGTCTTCCAGATGAAAACGACGACGTCACACAGATGTCTGCGCGACGTGCGTGTGCTATCTGGGAAGGCTAACCCATCTGGTCCGAGACAACAGAAAGAATACTGTGGCACAAGTCACACAAACGTATAATGATGGTAATGTGAAGAATGTGTCGCAATACACTGTTCATCGCACTCTTCTGCGTATGGGTCTGCGCAGGTCGATCCGCTGCGCCTCCTCATCACAACCCACATCACTTGAAGGATGTGGAGGATCAACAGGAGATAGGTATATAATATGATTTCTTTATTTATTGGTTCTTGTATATAGATAACTATGCATTGTTCCAGATAATCAAGGCCTTTTCACTTGAAAATGAAAGCATGTCGGTCTGTTGAAAGGCAGATCTCCAGGATTTAGAACCTTGATTAAAATTGTAGTTCATCAAGCACATTTGTACTTGAGTGTTCAGCTCACTTCACTCTTTTTTCTTTGTCTCCATCAGTTGTTCTGAGGATGTTGAGACTCAGAGGACTCAAATGGCATGTGATGTCATGGAGCATCCTGCGGTCAACAACAAGAGAAATAACTAAACTTTCACATCATATGCCGAAGGCCTTGTTCCCGTCATGTAGAGCTCTCGAAAAGACCCATCAGTCCCTCTTTAGAACATCAGCTCAATGTTTTCCTCCACCACACTACCGTCTACCACCTTTATTTGGAGAACAAAGAGCTTTTTACTCTCAAGACTCCTGAAGAAGACTGTGTACACGTTTGGTTGTGACGGTGCTTTTCGGAGGTGGTATTATTGGTACCTGGTGGTATGTGTACTGGGAGAAAGAACAGAGGATCCAGACACAGAGACTGGAGCAGTTGAGAAAAAAAAGGCTGTCGGACAGGGAGACTTCCATTTGTTGGATCACACAGGACAGCGCAGGACCAAACCTGATGAAGAATCTAAGGATTCTCAGTAGCAGCTGGTGTGTGTGTGTGTGTGTGTGTTACTTTAAGAGAGCAACCATACATATCTGTTGTTCTATTTTCTTTTGTTTGTATGAATATGATTGAATTTTATAATCATTACTCATTTGTGTAATTTATCATTTAATTTATTTATATTATTACTTGATTTACATGTTAAATGTTTTGTTAGATGTTTGTCTTCATGAGTAAAGAGAATGTCTCCATTTCAGTGTTTTTAACATCTCAGAATGATGTTTTGAAGCAGTAATTTTCCATTGCTTGTGCATTGGTATAATAACACGTTGGATTTGCACTGGTCAGACGAAGTCTGAGCATTTGAAACACATGCAACTAAGATTATTAAATAAATTATGTTGTTTTTATCATCATCATTATTTTGTCTCCTGCTTTTGCTCTTCCCTGGTTTTCTCTGGCAAACTCTAAGGCTGATAGGCTGTTAATAGTTTTGGATACTAGTAGAAAATACTTGCTGTTGACAGCTTTACTGGTTTTGGACACCAGACAGAACAGATATTTTTCACAGGATCCAGCATCCGGGGCTGGAGCTGATATTTCTGACGCAGAGATCTATACGATCTAATCAGAGACAAAAACACCCTAAATAGAAAATACTTTGGGTTACATGACACATCACAATACACTACTGTTTCAAAAGCTTTTGAAAGGAGTCTCTTGTGCTGACCAAGGCTTCAATTATTTTATATAAAATACAGTAAAATGTGTAATATTATAATTTATTGAATAATAATTTAAATATTTTTTAGAATCAAAATCTTTCCTGTGATGGAAAAACTGAATTTTCTGCATCTTTACTCGCATGATGCTTAAGAAATCTTATATGTTGACTGGGTGCCCAAGAAACATTTTTTTTTAATATATTATCAATGTTGAAAACAGTGCTGCTTAGGTTAATATATTTTTTTTTTCGAAACCATGATACATTTTTTTTCATGATTGAAATAGCAATCTTTTGTAACATTATAAATGCCTTTACTATCACTTTTCATCAATTGAATGCATCTTTGCTGAATGAAATAATTAATTCACACTTCAACTTCACACACGTACAAACGCAAAATTACATTTTCTAGAGAATCTGCTTTTGTACTTTCTGACAATGATGTGATTAAGGTCTGAAATGGAGGGGGAAAAATCAACAACAACAAAAACAGCATTCGTATAAATTACAACAACTACTCAGAGAAAGGTCTCAGGTTATTACCAGGATAAGTAGGTCCGTTCTCTAAGCTTACTATCCGCAGTCTCAACTCTAAAAAAATATAACGACTTTTAGATTCACAAGGAAAAATGTGGTCCATTTGTGTTTGTTTTTCTTGTGTGTTGGATGTAAAGCAGTGTATATTCTCTACAATTTCCATACCATAATAAATAAATAAACCTTTGAAATTTTACACATTTCTACTCAACTATTCATCTCATTTACTGTAAAAAATAAAGATTCAACTTTATCAACCTGCCATCTAGTGGCTTTTCGGCAACACCTTTAATGACGAATCTATCATTGTGTGTGTGTGTGTGTGTGTGTGTGTGTGTGTGTGTGTGTGTGTGTGTGTGTGTTTGTGTGTGTGTGTGTGTGTGTGTGTGTGTGTGTGTGTGTGTGTGTGTGTGTGTGTGTGTGTGTGTTTGTGTAACAAATATTAATACTTATTGCTAAATAATGTAATATGTAAAATATTTATATTTTATTTAAAGCAATCATTTTCACATCTCATCAAATTAAGCGATCAACGTTTTATGCCTTAAATGAATCTGCGACCTCGAAACACAAGTCTCACGCAGCTTGAATGTTGTACAATCTACATGTTGTCACCCGTCACCTATGGTTGTCACATGCGGAGCTCAATCTTGTATCTTGTAGTGAGGACAGACGACTGTAACTGTAGGGTTAGTAACATTTAAACGTGTTTTAACCGTGATTTTGCTTATATAACACGAGTCCTGTATTTCCACCGACCAAAGATAGTGGTTTAAATCTTTTTTGTCTCTCACAGAGCTAGCTTGCTAATATTGTCATTGACATGGAATACGTGTATTTCAGTGAGAGATTAAAATCCTTCGATGTTTTTATTTGTTTATTTTTATACCGTCTATTTCATATAACAAAACAAGATAAACTGCAATTATCAGTATTATAAAAAAATAAGACGAAAATTGTTTATTTATTTATTGGTTCTTCAGTGTCTATGGTGAATAAAGAGATTGCAAATGGGTTTTGTACACTCTTATATTCTTTCATAATACATACGGGTATAGGGGTGTTATTATAGTCCTGTTTCTGGAGATTTGCTTGCAGAGTTTAGTTCAAACCCTTAATAAACACCTGATGTACCAGATAATCAAGGTCTTTTCACTTGAAAATGAAAGCATGTCGGTCTGTAGAAAGGCAGATCTCCAGGATTTAGAACCTTGATTAAAATTGTAGTTCATCAAGCACATTTGTCCTTGAGTGTTCAGCTCACTTCACTCTTTTTTCTTTGTCTCCATCAGTTGTTCTGAGGATGCTGAGACTCAGAGGACTCAAATGGCATGTGATGTCATGGAGCATCCTGCGGTCAACAACGAGAGAAATAACTAAACTTTCACATCATATGCCGAAGGCCTTGTTCCCATCATGTAGAGCTCTCGAAAAGACCCATCAGTCCCTCTTTAGAACATCAGCTCAATGTTTTCCTCCTCCACACTACCGTCTACCACCTTTATTTGGAGAACAAAGAGCTTTTTACTCTCAAGACTCCTCTAAAACTCCAAACTCCGGCTCGTTGGCAGGGATCAAACTGCGTACACGTCTGGTTGTGACGTTGCTTTTCGGAGGTGGTATTATTGGTACCTGGTGGTATGTGTACCGGGAGAAAGAGCAGAGGATCCAGACAGAGAGACTGGAGCAGTTGAGGAAAGTGGCAGTCGGACAGGGAGACTTCCATCTTTTGGATCACACAGGACAGCGCAGGACCAAACGCGACTTCCTGGGCCGTTGGGTTCTCTTGTACTTTGGCTTCACCCACTGCCCAGATATCTGCCCCGATGAGCTGGATAAAATGACCAATGTGGTGCGTATTCTGGATAAAGACCCTAGCCTGCCCCCTGTCCAACCACTTTTTATCACTGTTGACCCTGAGAGAGATGACGTGGCTGCTATGGCCAAGTACGTGAAGGATTTCCATCCACGGCTGGTTGGATTGACGGGCACTGCGGAGGAAGTGAAGCATGCAGGACGGGATTATAGGGTCTATGCCAGCGCTGGTCCTAAAGATGAGGATGGGGATTACATTGTGGACCACACCATCATCATCTACCTGGTAAATCCAGACGGACTCTTCCTGGACTACTACAATAGAATGAAAAATGATGCCCAGATTGCTGAGAGTATACGCAATCACATGAAAAAATATGTTAAATTATTTCCAGATTAAGCTGAGGAGAAATATGCATTTGCACAATAAAAGCTCTATTTTACAAGGATGATCAACCGCATCCTAGTTCCTTATTTGCATTATTAACTGCAAGTAAATAAAACTATTAAAAATTGTTTTTTGTAATTTAAATAAAACTAAAAATATAAATAATAGATGGAAACTTTAAAAATGAGAAATGTTTGAAACTAACTGGAATAAGTTTAAATTCTTAAATGAAAACTGAAAATATTAAAATAAAAGCTAATTCAAAACATTCATAAATACTATAATAGTATAAATTATTAGAAGTGTGTTATTTCTTTAAACACAGGATGTGCCGTCAATTAAAACTGTACATATAATAGCACAAAACGAGGAATGTTATACAACACAAACTCACAAAAATCCAGAAACAGATGTCATACTTCTCACTGCTAAATGTTTGTGGCATCTGATTTTAACTTGCATCAAACACATAATGACATTTTGCAGCACTAGTTTTTATTTTTATAAAAATGGCGTAGAAACTGTACAGACAGTTTACCTGGAGATGAAGTGTCCAGAATGCATATAAAACAGACAATTGTACAGACTTATATCATAATTTTACACATGAAATATGACATTAGCTTCTTAAAATGAAAAGCAGGTCTCATTTGGATTGCAGTTTGTCAAAACATCAGTTATTTCTTCATCTCGGGACTCAGATTCATCCATGCGTGTTTAAAGACCAAATTCATATGCAAGAGCAGTGCTAAATATCAGTATACATGTTTGAATTACGAGACCAAAATGCCTAGATAGAAAAGCATAGAAAGTCTTTGTGTGATTTTTATCTCTTTGATGTTGTCTGTGATAAAGAGCTGCTGTTTGGGGCCAAAGGGAAGAAATGATAAGCAATAAACAAAAGTAAAAGGTCAGGGAATATCTGTAGCAGAAGGTGCGTTGTAGGTTTTGAGACGTTCATGAGCCCTCTGTGTAGTCAGTAATGTGAGTTCCATTGTATCTACGCAGTCTTCAAGTCCCTCCTTCTTGTCAATCTCCACTGTGTAATCATTGGCCTGTAATAGAAAAGTGGCGTCAGGTCATAAACTGACATTTTTGTTTTAAAAGATGACATTTTATCTTAAATGTACAGAGCCCTGCACATTACATGCAGACAAAAATATATATACAGTGGCCACGAATTAAGAATTCGTTCACTCGTTTCAGTTAAATCGTGGCCAGCAGTCATTGCTCTGTGTACCAGCTTTACTCACCAGCTGTAGCGCAGCCAGCATATATCTGCAGGCTTCTGTGTTCTCCTTGCCTTCGACAACGAAGGCAAACGATTTTTTCATCCCCACGCTAGAGAGTGCCTGGACAATTCTGTCTCCATACTCATGGATGTCAAAAGCAAGACGGGTCTCCTATACACAAAAATTGCAACTGGTATTTCTCTATATTTATTATTATGCTGTACATTTTTGGAAACATTAGAATCAGTCACATCATGCCACATTACCTGGGCAGCAAGATGAGGGTTGATTCCATCCTCCCACTCTTTGACTCTTCGAGACAACGCCGTCTCCTGCGCATACTTCTGAGAGTTCACCAGAAACAGATCCTACATACAGAGAAATCAGAATGAATATACTACCACTGTCCAATTAATGTAGCATTATTCTGATGGAAATCAGTTGTAAGCTCTCATACCACACTCTTCTTGACCAGATCTTCATAACTCATCCGGCTCATATGCAAGTCTTGGAAAATTTGCTCCTGTTCTCCGAGGTGATCCGCAGGTTCAAGTTCATCAACAAAGTCGTCATGTTCCTGATCTGAAAAGTCCTCACCTGAATAAGATTTAAGGAATACCACAAAATGTTTATGTTTGGTACATTTTAAACAATATTTCTATGATCTATTTCAATTCATTAACATTGCAGGGGAATAAAAATCTAGGGTTGGATGATTTTAAACGCATGCATGTTAGTGTGTGCATCTCACCCTCTACATCTGGATGCCGGACCACCTCGACCTGGTCCTCAAGGTTCTCTGGTTCCAAGTAAGTTTTCTTTAACTCCTCATCGGAGACAAAAACACCCTAAATAGAAAATGCCTTGGGTTACACGACACATCACAATACAATACTGTTCAAAAGTTTGGGGATTGGTAAGATTTTGATAGAAGTCTCAAGGCTTCATTTATTTGATATATAAAATACAGTACAAACAAATAGATAGGAATAAATTACACTTTAAAATATATTAGTATAGAAAACAGTTAATTGTAATACTATTTCACAATATTACTTTTAACTGTTTTCTATACTAATATTTTAAAGTGTAATTTATTCCAAAGCTTAATTTTCAGCAGCCATTACTCTAGTGTCACATGACCCTTCAGAAATCAATCTAAAATGCAGATTTGGTGTTCAAGAAACATTTCTTTTTCATATCAATGTTGAAAATAGCTGTGCTGCTTAATATATTTGCAGAAACTGATTCATTTTTCTTCAGGATTTTTGATGAAAAGGACAAATCAAAAGAACAGCATCTATTTGAAATAGAAATCTTTTGTAACATTATAAATGTCGTTACGGTCACATTTAGCAATTTAATGCATCCTTGCTAAATTAAAGCATTATTTCATAGAACTATTTTTTTACTGACATCCACTTCACGCACGCACAAACACAAGATTGTACTTACCCTTTTCCTGAGAATCTGCTTCTGTACTTTCAGACGCTGACCCATTTTACTCACAAAGATGTAATTAAGGTCTGCAATAAAAAATATATATACATTACAACAATATATACAAATATATTTATTTTATATAACACAACGCCTCAGATTGTTACCAGGATAAGTAGGTCCATTCTTAAGCTTGCGATCCGCAGTCTCAACTGTAAAAGAAAATAACAACTTCTCTTAGATTCACAAGAAAAATATGTAGTCTATTCCTTTTCAACAGCCTGATAAAAATAACTTACAAGCTTTAGAGTACCAGCTGCCAAAGTCCTGCAGTTTTGAAGGACCCTTCCTCTTCCTTTTTCCAGACTCTTCAAGACCTGCTGGCACTTTATAACACTTGCCTAGAGAGCAGAGAAGAAAATAAAACTCCAAACAGCAAAAAGTCATATTGAAAAAGAATAATTAATTGAGTTATTTTAAGCTCAATACACCTATCCTGAGGGACATCAGATTGAGCACACACCTATTTTGAGAGGTTTGTCCTCCCCAAACACAGCATATGAGTCGTGCCATTTCCAAGGGTCCACACTTTCCTAGAATATGCACATGCAATTGTTTTGTGAGGCCATGATTATGACAACATGAAAGGATAATTTAACAGGCACTACATGTGAACATGGTTACTTAATTAAGTGTACGTGATGAAAAGAGAGCATTTTAAGTCAGTGCAGCACTCTATACCTTGGGTTGCTTAGGTTCCTCTGAAACTGGCTGTACTTCAGGTCTCGGTCTCAGCATCCTCCCCTCACTCAGGCCCTAGAACAAATAAAAGGGAAAAAAGTTTACATTGAACAGAGCTTTTCTTGAATGCCAAACATAACCGTCAACATTCAATCACAAAGTGTTCGGGTACCTGATGCCTTTCTACCCACTCTTCAGACTCCACCTCCATCCCCTGATCTTCCAGTGGAGGAAGAACCTCAGCGCCACCATCTTCTTCATCGTAACCACCATCAACCTCAGCAACCCCTTCTAAACACCAGATAACATTAATTAGATAAAAACAAAATAGACCAGCGTGTGCGAATTCGTTAAGTCTTGAAATAGGAATATGGTTTAGGCACCCATCATTCAAAAGTTTGGGGTCAGTTCAGTAAGATGTCTCACTCCTCCATAGGCTGCTATGTGACCGAAACTTGCTGGCCCAGAAAAGTTATTAAAGAGATCGTTAATATAGTCCAAGTGACTCCAGTAGCTCAATCTTAAGTATATCAAGCGACGAGAATACTTTTTGTGCGCAAAAACAAAAATAACGACTTTATTCCACTATTCACTTCCTTCTCTCTGGACCTCTAGTTGGTTCGCGTAGTGTTTTTGCGCAGCGCGTCTGTGTTGCACGTCACCACGTAGGCTCACTATTGGCCGACGCCGGTCATGTGTGTGATGCGTGATGACGTGCAACACAGACGCACAGCGCAAAAACACTACGAGGCCCAGAGAGAAGGAAAAGAAAAGTGGAATAAAGTCGTTATTTTTGTTTGTTTTTGCGCACAAAAAGTATTCTCGTCGCTTGATATACTTAAGATTGAGCCACTGGAGTCACTTGGATTATATTAACGATCTTTTTAATAACTTTTCTGGGCCAGCAAGTTTCGGTCACATAGCAGCCTATGGAGGAGTGAGACATGGCTCAGATTTCATCAAAAATATCTTAATTTGTGTTCCGAAGATGAACGAAGGTCTTACGCGGTTGGAACAACATGAGGGTGAGTAATTACTGACAGAATTTTCATTTTTGGGTGAACTAACCCTTTAAATTATTTTTGAAAGGAGTCTCTTATGCTCATCCACCAAGGCTGATTTATTTGATATTAAATACAGTAAAACCAGTAATATAGTGAAATATTGCTATAATTCAAGAGCTGGTTCAGTTATTGGTCTTAACCCAGATGTATTGGAGGTGACTGTGAAGAAGAGGATAAGTTCGAAATTGAAAATTGTCCTGCTTTTTGAAGGCCATCCACTACACAATTTGTTCAAAGGACTCAGAAGCTCTTTCAGTGAGCGATTGGTTATGCCTCGGTGCTCTAGTGAGCGCATGAGAAGGTCTTTTGTTCCCACAGCAGTCAGATACTTTAACGAACACTGTTAATTATTGAATATTATCCTTGTCTTTTATAGTGTTTGTATTTTATACTTTTGAACTGTGAAATTGAATCTTTCTTTAAATTGTGTCTCCTAATCAGGTTTTATTAGTCTCTTAATGCAGAATTATTTATTTGTCTGTTAGCTGTGTATTGTGTTTGATGGCTGTATGGTTGGTGGCAAACCAGTTTCCCTACCGGGATTAATAAAGTTTTTCAATTCAATTCAATTCAATTCAAATTCAATTAATTAAAATAACTGTTTTCTACTTTAATATATTTTAAAATGTAATTTATTCCTGTGATGGCAAAGCTGAATTTTCAGTTCAGTTACAGTTCTTATTATTATCAATGATGACAACAGCATTTTTGTGACAATTAGTGGTATTTTTTTTGTAAAATAAAAAATGACGCAAAGCAAAACATTGGTACAGATTGCCACACACAAGAAGTCTGTGTCCTCACCTGTCTGTAAAGGCACAGGTGCATGTACAGAGAAATTGTGCTGGATTTCTGCAACCTCCTTGAGGAAGTGAGCATGGGAAGAGCCCAGACGCATCAATCCCGCTTCATCCGTGGTGAAATTATTAATCCGAAAATCCTTACAGCTGCCAAGAAGCTCCCCTTTATGACTAGAGGATAACGATTAACAAACATTTGACTTCTTTTAAGTACAAACATAATTTCCTGCAACTAAGCCAGACAATATTCTCCTGAAGAGCAAGAGGACTGAACTGGTACTGCTGGGCTGTACGACCAATCATATTATAGATGGAACAGTGTAAAAGTGTGCAAACTTTTTATTTGTCTGTGTGGTGTCTTTACCTGAGAAGGGGGTATTTCTGTTTCTCATGTGATTCGGCAGGAATGAGAGACTCAGGAGGGAGACGGATAATCTTCACGGGCTAAAGAAGAATAAGGAATAATTAGACCCAGAAAAAAGCACACCAATTGCTATGCAAGTTAAGCAAAACAACACCTTAATCTGCAGAACATTTACAAAGTTAGTAATATTACTTAATATCATAAGCATATCTCATATTTAAATCTTACTCAGTCAAGACAGACAAAATAAGAATAATGTTGAAGTTCAGTTTAGCCATTAAATTGTAGAAACAAAAACTTTGACGGGGAGCAACCCAACTCACCTCTGTTGTATCTTTCATTGTTATATTCTGAGAGTTGACATTCTCATCCTGTTCAATCTCATCAAACTGCATAAAAACAAACATTTTTACTCACAGATTTATAAAACGTTAGGTTGTGTTTAGGGTAACAAGTGTTAATCCTCATTTACACACCTCACAATCGTCGCCCTCATTCCCTGAATGGGCTTTTTCTTGGTTACCATCTGATGAAGAACCTTGTTTATCACGTCTGTTGAGATAAACACAAATAGCATGTCACAAACCAATCCAACAGAATAAACGGAAATTTGAGGTCAAAGGCAATAACACCTACTTCTTGTTTTTGTTAGAGATGTAGTCCAATGTTTGAAACACCAGAGTGTGAAGGAGCTCCACCTAAATATCCGGAATAATATTGTAAAGAAAAAAGTGTCCCTCTTAAATCTATGTTAATTTCATAAAACATTTTACAGTACGGTTTCATTAGTTAATGTTGAATAACATCAAATAACATTAAAGCCAATTCCAACTCTGAACCAACATACAAAACTGCCAAATTTTCCAAATAGTGTGTAATCTGTAAATTAAATTAAGTAACTAAGTAAATAAATAAGTGATCATACCTAAAACATTTCCTTACAATATTAAGCTATATGAGAGCTAGATGTCTTGTTTAAATTACTTATTATATGGAAAATCACTAAACTTATATTTTAGTGAAATGAATTACTGTATTACACACATAAAGCATCATTTACCTTTCTGCCATAGATGCATGTTGATCCTTGAATTAAAAGTGCAGCCTCTGCAAAGTTCATCATGGTTTTCCCACCATCAAATGAAATGGTCATCTGGTCCAGCTGTCAAAAACAGCAACAATATGAGACTCTGGGATAGAAAAAAAGGCACATTTAAATCATTGAGATGGTGCTTGATCTCAGTGTGTTTTCTCACCTCCTCAAGATACTCTCCGAGCTGGCTGGCCAGGTCAATGTCCCAGTTCTTGGTGAGGTCCCGCAGGGGTTGCAGCAGATGGGCATATCTCGTCTCTGCAGAATCCATGGCCATGAACTTCCAAAACACCCTGTAAATGATCGTTTTAACAGGCATTATGGTTCATTTTTATCATTCATAATAGCAAATAACTGCCATCCACCAAAAATATTAAGAATGCTTAAAAGTGATTATATTTTGAATAGTAAAAGAACATGGCATGTTGTATTTGAATAGCAAAGCTTTGTTTTACTATGGTACTGTACAGTCACAGACAAAGAAAACTAGTTTACATAACATTATGTTGTTTTTACAGTCACAGTAAAGTGTAAACAGGAGATTTGCTAGCTGTATAACTACTAGCATAAAATAGATCTGTATTATTACTATTAACATTACATTTGAAGTTTATTATAACCACTCAGATTCACTGCTACACTGTAAGTTATATTTAATTTAAACCGTTTAAGCATAGTAACAGCAATGACGCTCCAGCGAAACGATAATAAACATCAAAATGCTCACCTTTAGTAACTTACGCGAATAATCAACGGCTGCTAAATAAAAAATATACTCTTATTTGTGTATTTCTGAAAATTATAGCGTTTGTGTCACTAAATTGTGCAAAAAAATAAATAAAAAAATCTACACTTTGGTGAAAAACCGCTAGGAAGTCATTTTTGTTTTTGCCGCGTGCGTGACGTCAAACAGTAGTCAGGACGACTGCTGATCCACTGCCCCCTGCCGGTCTGGAGGCCTATCGTGTGTATCGTTTATAGTTTTATTGACCACATTTATCACAACTCTCATTTACCACATTTATTCCATTTTCAGGTAGACCAAAGGTAACTAATTTGTGATTTATTAGAATATGCTTTATTTTTCATATATTAAAAAAAAAAACCAGAAAGAAAATAAAATGTGGTCACACAATTTAACAATTAAAGCGTAGGTCAAATGGTTTATTTATGTATTTAAAAAAATAGCGGTAACAATTCTTTGCACTTCACAAATTTTTTATGTTGTTTTTTTGCAATAGTTCAAGTCAACTTTACATCCTTCTCCATATTGCTACTTTACACTGTGAGGGTCTTCGATGACCAGAAGAGGAGGCTATAAGGCAGTCAGAATGATCAACTTCTTTAACCCCAGAGATGTATAACCAAAGCAAAAAAAAAGTTAACAATTACAGAACAGGATTTTAGGATTATTTAATAATATTTCATAGCAATCTCATTTATTTCGTTCTCAAATTTTTATTTTTCGATACATTTCACATTCGACACAATCTCTCAACCCCTTACCAACTGTTTCCCGAGATTACATCCTTGCTGGCCTGTAATTTTCATAAGATATTGCAAAATAGTATCTATCCGCATGCGTAGGCTATACACTTATGTAAAAACATGTAGGATATAGACACTAACTTAGGCTACTAACTAACTACAGTTTTTCTCAGTCGCTTTGGTGCATTTCTCACATCACTATTTACATTTGCACAACAGTTAGTTCAACCTCCACAACATTTAGTCATTTGTGCACATCATAGTAGCAGTTTCTCATTCCTTCCAACAAATTGCAAATGCTTTTGGACATGCATCAATTGCTTTCATACAACTCTCTGCTGTTTTATAACATTATCATTTGCTTATGTCATGTCAGTCAAAATTAACTATACTTGTGAATGCTGAATAGTCATTCCATATAAAACTAATAGTCCTCATTTCATTGCTTGAGTCATTACATACAAAAATGTTGAACTAGTTGTCAAAATCTGTCATTTAAAAAAAAAAAAAATCCTGAAAAAGTCTCCTAAATTGAACAATTTGCAATTGAGCAAGAGATGATATTCGCTGGGATGTAGATGAAATTATGTGACTAGACAGAGAGGAACGTCTGGGTGTGCATGAATGATTACAGTCCTATGTATGTTGTATGTTCAGTTCCAATACAGTATATAAGGCCTACTGCAATATTGTGTACAGTTGTGCACAGCTCTACCCAAAGGGAGTTTATGTTTGTTGTAAATAATGGTGTATTTTTTCTTTTGCACAATGCTGTGAACAAATTAGAACTGCAAAGAGCATACAGTAAAAATGTGAAACATACATATATTCAGTGTCTTGTACTCAGTTACCTCATAAATACAGTAATGTGTAACTTTACTGTATTTTTTCAAATGGCTGTGCAAATAGTATTTAGTGCTGTATTGAGCATTTTCAGGTAGTCAAAACATGACTAAGCCATTTGACTATCTTGTTCATAAACGATGGTGTCAGGACTTTTTATTTTGATGACACTGACACTTTCATTGACATAAATACTTGATTTTGAGGAATGGGCTATCCATTTTGAGCAAGTGACACGCTTTCGCAGGTTATCAACTAGGTTTTGCAGTTTGTACTAATTGTTTTGAGAACTGCATTAACTGTTGTGCAAATGTAAATAGTGTTATGAGAAATGCACCAAAGCGACTGAGAAAAACTGTAAATTACTGTAATAGCCTAAATCAATACAATCCACTGCTTTGACTTCCATTTAGGGAAGGGAGATAGGCTATTCAGTCAACAATATGGCATTATTGGGGCCAGATCTTAAAAAACATATTCAGAGCATCTTAACGAGTATTTGATCATTTTAAGATGGAGGCAAGATATTACATTTCATAGATAGATAGATAGATAGATAGATAGATAGATAGATAGATAGATAGATAGATAGATAGATAGATAGATAGATAGATAGATAGATAGATAGATAGATAGATAGATAGATAGATAGATAGATAGATAGATAGATAGATAGATAGATAGATAGGTAGATAGATATAAAGTACATGGATGTAAGTGGGTGGAGCAGCCTCCTTCCACTTTACTGACTTGTGTAACAAGGAAGAAAAAACAATGAATTTTGCTAATAACTAATAACCAGGGGCAATTCCAAATAATGCTGTATAGAGGATCTGGCTCTGTGCTGCAGAACTGCTGAAAAAGCCTTAAAAACATATCCAGAACATGTGAACATAGACATATAGGCCTATTATACATGGGGCCAGTTCCAGGGTAGATTTTAGCTAATTTAATTTAACATATATGAGCCTTATGTGTGTAGGCTACTTTAAATGATTTCAAACTGAATAAGCAAGAACACATTCCAATGTATCTGAGATTGGATCTTCCTTCCAGGTTCTCTTAATTTGATCTAAAGAAGAGGATGTTCAGCCGCAATTTCATTCGTTTT